>NW_026019685.1:372676-452861 GCF_900185275.1 Solanum verrucosum
TTCTTTTTTCCATTTCTTTTTTTTTTCTGGTGTGAAGTTGACTGATTAATTAAAAAAATTGTATAAATAAACCTAAAAATATGACATTAGGGACAGTGGATAAGTCGACAAGAAACATGCATCAACCTTTGAGGGGGCTTGGTTGTGTGGGGTATATTAACGACAATAACTTAATTATCGCTAAAATATATTTTTAGCGATAATTAACACTTTTTGTAAATGTTTCTAAAGCTTATATCGACATTGGATCTAATGACATTTAACTAATGCTGATAAAGATTTTAACACTCTTATATATATATTTCCCTAAAAGTAATTTTTATTATAATGTGTCCGTTAATAGTTGGGGTCGAAAGAAACTAATTAGCATGACTTCTTGTCACGTGTTAAAACATTGTAATGGAAAATGAGTTAAATTTACCTTTGGACTATATGTAAAATAATCTAACTATATACTCACCGTAAGTATTTTGGGTCAATCATATTTTTTTTTATAAATATGGATTCCTCTATTAGATGGAACTGAGATAGATCATATAAAGGCTTCTTCACATTATCTTTCACACATATTGATGAACAAGATAAAAGAGGGCAATAGATAGATTGTAATATTGGGATAATTTGATGAAAATATTGTTCATCGACACCAGGCCTTATAGGACTCTTCTGTCAAATATGCTTCCCATTGAAAATATTTGAGAAAAGACATAAAGTGTTGTCCCGAATTTTTCAAAAAAAATACCTTAACTTTGCAATCGTCCTATTACCTCACTAAATAATTTTGAACATATATTATATATCATTTTTCGATCAGCCCCAGATTTTAAGAAGCAAGTGCGTTCACACACCAATCATTATAGGACACGTGTTGATTTAATTAAAAATATAAATTTTTTTTCATTTTAAGTTTTTTCTTTAACTTTTTTTCCTTTTTCTCTCTCTTTTACTCTTTGACTTATTTTAATTTTGATTTCATCTTCCACCTCCCGCTTTCAAGTGATCCCTCCATTTTCTCTTTTTTCTTCACATCCCACCCTCACCCCACCCACCACGTCACGTTGAACCCCACTCCCATTTTTTTTCTTTTCTTTTTCTTCTTCTTCTCTGGTCAAATTCTTTATAGAATTCATACTACTTTTTAGACTTTATTGAATTATTGATAACAAAATTAATTATTTTTCTAAGAAAATTTAAAATTTTGAAGATATCATCAACTATTCCTTTCATATAACTTCAAAATTAGAAATGATAACTTTAAAAGAATCAATGAATTCCCAAAAATTAAAAGAACTTAATTGAAATCGGATAAAAAAACTATATGATACTTCCTAATCATCTTGAAATCTAATGGGTTTATCAATTTGTTCGAAATGTATGAAAATATTTAGTTAAAGTTTTAAAATTAAAGAGAGTAAAACTAATAGTAGTAAAAAAAGGAAGGTAAAGTTGTAGTAAAAATGGTGACGTTGAAAGTGAGAAGCTTCAATGGAGATGACAATGAATTTTTGAAGAAAAAGAAGAAAGAAAGAGAAAAAAATAAAAAGGAAAAAAAATAAAAATAATAAGAAAAGGGTCAAAATTGCCCCTGAACTATGCGAAATAGACCATTTATACCCTCCATTACATTTATACCCTCCATTACATTTTGGAAATAAAAAATACCCCCGCCGTTCTCCCAGGAGACCACAAATACCCTCAAGAGTTAACACCCCAAATTTTTAGTGACGTGGCAAGCCACATGGGACTAATCCCTCCACCTAAGCATTGTCAACTAAGATTCACTACAAAAGAACTTGACTTTTAGTGGCGAAAAAGTCGCCACAAATTCCCAAATATTGCCACTAAAAGTTATGAGTATTTTTAGTGGCGACTAAGGCTCCAACAACCATTCGCTAGTAAAACCTATTTTTTCAACAAAAAAATATGATAATTAATTTTTGATTGCAACCTAATTTTCTAAAATAAATAACTTGCAATATCAATATTAAAAACATACAATATTATTACGAAAAATCATCAAAATTACTTCTCGATTCAAATCTCCTACTATATAGTGCATCATTGTACATTTTATACATTTACATATGACATAAAAATAAAACATAAAGTGTCTTCAAACTCCTACTTAATCGATATCATTTTTTGTTTTTTAAAAAACAATGAAGAAAAAAACACAAAATTAGAATTTAATGTTAAAAACTTTTGGTGACGGTTTTCTGGGCTTTGTGGCGACTGTTGTTGCCGCTAAAGGTCTAATTCTTTTGTAGTGAATCCTAGTTGGCAACGCTAGGTGGAAGAATTAGTCCCACGTGGCTTGCCACGTCAATAAAAATTTGGGGTGTTAACTTTTGAGGGTATCTATGGTCTCTTAGGATAACAGCAGGGACATTTTTTATCCTGAAATGTAACGAAGGGTATAAGTGGTCTATTTCACATAGTTCAGGGGTAATTTTGATCCTTTTTCGTATATTTTATAATAAAGTACTTGTAAAAATAAAATTATATTAGTTCATTTAGGTTGCTCACTCTCTTCGAGAGAGTGCACACCACTCTCTATGTCAGGTGGACGAAAAATGATATAATAATACCTATTCAAAATTGTTTAGTGTGGGTAATAGGAAGATTGCAAAATTAAGGTGTCTTTTTAAAAATCTGGGACAATTTCAGTGATGCCTTTATGTCTTTTGTCAAAATATTTAGCTAGTGTTTAATATTTGGTCATACCTTTTGAATAAAATTACAAAAAGAAACAAATTACGTTCAAATATTTATTTGACTATAAAATTTGATTAAATTTTAAAATCTTATTTTGAAAATATTTTCTAGTTACAAAAACTTGCTCAGATAAGTTATGGAAAGAAATTTCACTGTCACTCACAAAAGTTCTAAATATTTCTTTTCAAGTAAAATACATGTCCAAGTACTCAAGTTTCAAAATTCAGTACTTCAAAAACTCAAATTTTCAAGTTTTAAGTTTTAACTTTAAAATCTATGATCAGACGGAACAACTTCGAAGCTGAGAAATACTCACTATCGATAACTTTACATTCTAATGATTTTCTGCGACCACCCTTTTTCTTCTCTCATCTCTTTTCGACAACAACTTCAAAAACTTGTTATCTTCCAATTAGGGGCGGAGTTACATGGATACCAGGGGTTCATCCAAAACCATTTCATTAGAAAATTACCCGGTAATATATGATATGATTTAGTGACATACATTTATATACATAATGATTAACCCCCTTAATATAAGCCGAAAACTTGGTTCAGTAGTATATTGGGTTCATGATTTCACCAAATCTCTTTGGCTCCGCATGCGCGTTTTGATAGCAACCTCTTTTTTTTTATTTCATATTTTAGCTTGTTGCCGATTCTCTTCCCTAGCCTCAGTTTCATTGTTTCCATACTCAATATAACTACAAAAAAAAATCGTAATATGATATTTTAACTTCCTATGTATTATTGGTTTGTGTTAATGTAGAGTGAATTTTATCTAGTTACTTATATTTGATCTGATCTGTCGTATCTGATCGAGCCGTTTATATGTGAATATTATTAACATGATTACTTATTTTTTGACCACCCTCAATTTTTTTTTACCTCTGTCACTATTTTAATACACACACCAACTGTGCGTGATCACAAACAGTAGAGTGATTGTAAATCAATAGGGTTTATTGATCCTAAGAATAAACATAGTCCACTTTTGTAATGCTAGTGTAATTGATCCTAACTATTACTCAGAGGCGAACTCATGATTTAAAGACAACAGTGACACTACTGAATGTGGATGCTTGTTATTGAAGTATCAACACTTTGTCAGAAAATATTGTCAAACAAGTTATAAAATCGACGTATCATAAATATAAGTTAAACGTAAGTGTAACATAGTTTAATGTGTGGGTAAACTATTGTCATACAAGTATAAAATCAAAGATATCAATAAATATAAATTAAACAAGTGTGTGACACAGTTTAATGTATGGTTTGATGATTTTGACCCTATATACTTCAAGATTGCTAGTTCAAATCTAGCTGAGTTTTTATCATATGACAGCATAAATGTAGTGATCCAGAATTGAACCGAAACACCTTGCTAGCAAAGGAGAGGAAAGACAAGCATTAGATCAGTGCACCACATCAATTTTTGTGTTCAAAGGTGTACAAGTAAATATATATTCCCATTTAATATATACATGTATATTATATGCTTAAGTTTTTCGTAGTTAACATGTGTATGTACACCCTCCTTTCTCAAACGTGGGTCTGCCTCTACTATTATCCTCCATCTCAAAGCAAGTGTTATTTTTAGAAATTCAAGATAAAATTACTCTTGTATGGAAAAAAGTATTTTTTTTTAATTAGTAGTGCTTAATTCTTAAAAAATCTATATCTATATATTAATATAAAGCAGGAACATAAGGCCGCTGATGTGTCACACTTCATAGATCAGGAATAACATTTATTTATTTTTTGTTATTTTTGGTTGTTTCTCTCTCATCTCTCTATTTATTTTATTAAATTAATCTTTAACAACCTTTAAAGTCATTAAAAAAATTAAGTAACGACTGAATTAAAAAAATAAGTAATTGCCAATTAACTCACCCCTTCACCTTTCAATGATGAAAGTCCAAAGGACATCTTCTTTTCTTACTTATATATCAATGGATGAAAATATATCATTCTACATAATCTCATTTTTACTTTTTTATATGTAGTATCAAATTTTTATTTTTTTTCTTTTGGTTGTTGATTTGTTCTTTTTTTTTTTTTGTTAATGCAGGATACACATTGTTGGTGGGAAAAAATCTATATATTGCTAAATAAAGTTTAAGGTAAGTGAAAAATAAAGATCTCAATATAATTGTGGATTTTTATTCTTAACTGGGTTATCTTTTCGTTTCTAGATGCTTACACTTTTGTTCTCTATACTTGTACTGTGCAATTTGTTTATACTCCTAATTTCATATTTCTTAAATTCAGAATTTTGCTCTTTTATTTTTACTTTAGAAGGTTGTTCTAAGAAAGAGGTCCGTAGCTAACAATGAGTGTGTACTTATTTATTCTTTCTTTTTTTTACGTTTTTCTTTGAATAATTTCAAAGTTCTCTGTTCATGTTTGTCTCATAATACTCTCTTGTTTTTGTGATTTATGATATTACCTTATCTCATTTATTTTAATTTTATTGAAACAATTTCTATTTACTAATTATTAGCAATATCAAAAAATATGTTTAAACTAATTTGACTGTTGAGAACAACTTGGGAATCTCCTTTACTGTATATATAGAGAGAGAAAACAAAAAATTGTGATGACATACAATGGCATTATGATGGCACACGAAAAACAAATTTGAGGGGAGATAAGTGAAAGCAAATGTGAAAGAATATTAAGGTATTCAACAACGAGTTATGTGCCTTGTAATTCGCAGTGAAAGTCGTTGATCTGCTTCTTTGACAAGATTGCACTCAAGTCCGTCTTTGAATCATTGGGAAACAAAGATCTATTCACAAATTAGAAGTCTCTTATGTGTACTGATTGATTTGTCTCAGAAACTCAATTCTTTGTTTCTTACTGATTGCTTATTTTGGTTTTCTGTTTCACACGTTTTCCTCTCTCTACTCTCACCTTTTCACGTTCTTTTAAAACACTCCCATTATGAGTCTTTTAAAAGAGAGGTTGAACAGTTACTAACTGTTCTGCCTTATCCTTTAAAAGGATTTATCAATTAATTATTAATTAATTAATTAGGATAAGACATGAAACAGATTAGATCGGGTCGGTCCACATGGGCGACCCACGACCCAAAACTTACATCTCCCACTTCGCACATGGTGGACAAGACCCAAGTCAACATTATATCAATCAGACACACAATTCATACGACAAATAGTTCGTGCGGCTTGTGAGCATTAAGAGCTTATCTTTAAGGTTTTACAAGCCCTACATAAGAGTTCAATCACATGCGGAAAGAATTCACTATTATTTTAAGGACACTATTACTCACAATACCCCAGACTTTATCACTACTTCAGTAGTTACTTATTTGATCCCTCATCCTCTCAAGGATATTAACTCGAGTTCATATTTAACTTTATACACACAATTACACTCGAGTGGAATAATCGGCTTATGTATACAAGTTGAATTGTTCATTTAATCATCTTCTCTTTCTACTCGAATTTATCTGTTCCTAGACATTTACTGTATTGACGAATCGCTCGTGGCTATGGTAACATGCTTAAAGTAGCAACACCGATTTGAAACTTCAAGAAACGGCAAAAGGTCAAAGGGCATTTCATTGAAAAAGTCATTTTAATTTTTTTGGGTCTCACACAATGAAGAAGTAGGGAATATTCTTTCATTGACCCATTGATCTCTTGATACACGTGGTATGAAACATGTGCTACGATGTTTACACCTTAGATTGGTTTATATGTCTCATTCTTTTGATTATTCAACATCGTACAGACCTTGGTCTAAACATCTCCAGATGTTTAACCCTAGTTTCCTTCTTCAGTGATCCTTAAACTCATTTTCGTGGAAAAACTTTTGTCTGGATCACAAAACAAGTCATAAAATGGTGGTGAAACTCATCTCTTCATGTTCCCCGATGTAAGAGGCGATTGCTCGTGTGAGAGAACCAATCTCGCGACTTGTTCGACAATCTTTATTACTTTATAAAATATCCCATGCATACTACATTTGAACATAAATTCAATAGTTTATATAGAAGAGAATATTATAACAATCAAGTCATTTTACAACACTGAAATATCATAAAATCCTATGCAAACCTAGAGCCTTAACATGTTTTTCAAACAAGTCTCTAGAGATGTCCTTCGTAAAAGGATCAGCTATCATTTCACGTGTAGGAATGTATTGCAAAGCTATTTCTCCATTTGCCACTACGTCTCTCACAAAGTTATACTTGATGTCAATGCGTTTGGTCTTGCTGTGATACTTAGGATCCTTCGTGTACGCGATAGCCGCTTGACTATCACAATTTAGAATTATGGGACCCTTAGAATTCTTTGCAATATTTAAATGCTCAAAGAATCTCTTTAACCAAATCGTTACTTGTACTGCAGACGAACAAGCCACAAATTCAGATTCTATGGTTGAAAGAGCTGTGCAAGTTTGCTTCTTACTTTTCCATGAAATAGCACCACCATTTAGTAAGAAAGCATAACCGAATGTTGATTTTCTATCATCCCGGTCACCAGCCCAATCTGCATCTGTATAACCTTTTATGAATAAATCAAATCCACTATAACACAGTGTATGATTTGCAGTTCCCTTCAGGTATCGAAATATTCTTTTTTACTGCTTTCCAATGATCTTTTCCAGGATTGGATTGAGACCTGCTAACTAGACTCACGACATAATAAATGTCTGGGCGAGTACACATCATAACATACATCAAACTCCCAACAACACTAGAATAAGGAACTCGAGACATGTCTTCCTTTTCTTTTTCAGTCTTTGATCACATTTCAAGGCTTAAAGTTTCACCCCTTTCTACAGGAGTATCCATGGATTTGCAACTATTCATTCGAAAACGTTCTAATATTTTCTTTATATAAGTTTCTTGAGATAAACTCAAAAATTTCTTGGAACGATCTCTTTGGATCTTAACACCCAATATATAGTCTTCTTCATCCATATCTTTCATATCAAATGATTTTAAAAGCCATGACTTGACAGTTTTCACATACTCCAAGTTATTTCTAGCTAATAAAATATCATCTACGTAAAGAGAAAGAATTACAAAATTTCCATTGGACTTTTTCACATAGATGCAATGGTCTTCATCGATTATGGTGAAATCAAATGACATCACCTCCTTATGAAATCTTAGATACCACTGTCTTGAAGATTGCTTTAGGCCATAAATTGATCTTCTCAATTTACATACTTTCTTTTCTTGACCTTTAACAATGAAACCTACTGGTTGTTCTATGTAGATTTCATCGTTTAATTCTCCATTGAGAAAAAAACGGTCTTTACATCCATTTGGTGTTATTCTAAATCTAAACGTGCAACAATAGCTAAAAGTAATCGTATGGAAGTAAACTTCACAACTGGTGAAAAAGTTTCCTCATAGTCTATTCCAACTTCTTGAGTAAAACATTTTACCACCAATCGTGCTTTGTGTCTTTCTATTGACCTATCCGATTTACGTTTAACTTTAAGAATCCATTTATTCCCAATAGCTTTACGTTCCTTAGGAAGGTCAACTAGATCCCAGACTTTATTGGTTTTCATGGACTCTAATTCTTCTTTCATCGCTTTTAACCATTCATCCCTTTCAGGTCTCGATAAAGCCTCAGTTACAAAATTAGGTTCATTTAATTTGTGGGAGATACCAGGAAAACATAATCTTCAATCTCATAAGATCGTTTAGGTACTCCTTTTCTTGTACTCCTACGTATTTGAAGTTCAGATTCCTCTATAGAATTTTGAGATTCATAACTCCCACTCGGACCAAGAATAATTTCTTGATCCATTAAATTATCAAGTATGTTTGACAACATTACCTGATCTTCTGAATTCAACATTTCGTACAGAGGCTCAACTTCACCTATTTCACCCTTTTTGGGAAAATCTTTTTCCAAAAATCTAACATCTCGTGATACAATTTCAGTAATACTTCCATCTTCCAGTTCATCGATGAACACATATCCTTTAGAGCGTTCAGAGTACCTTATAAAGATACATTTCTTTCCTTTTGGACTTAGTTTACCAAGCTCACCAAAACGATCTTTAATATATGTCTCACAACCCCCACGGTCGTAGATCATTCAAGTTTGTTTTATGACCAGTCCAAAATTCATAAGGAGTGGAAAACACTGACTTAGAAGGCACTATGTTCAATATGTAAGTTGCAGTCAATAATGCATCTCCCAAGAAAGAGATACACAAATTTGCCTGCGCCATAATTGATCTTGTCATGTCTAATAATGTTCTATTCCTTCTTTCAGCTACACCATTTTGTTGAGGTGTATAAGGAGTAGTTAATTGTCTGATAATACCCTTTTTCAGTACATAATTCTTCAAATTGTTTTGACAAATATTCATGTCCTCGATCGGTTCTTAAAGCTTTTATGCTTTTATCTAATTGATTTTCAACTTCATTCAAATATCTTTTAAAGCACTCAAGTGCTTCAGATTTATGAGAAATCAAATAGACATAACCAAAACGTGTGAAATCATCAATAAATGTAATAAAATATGTAGCACCAGACCTTGCCCTTACATTCATTGGACCACAAATATCAGAATGAATTAATTGAAGTGGGAACTCAGCTCTCTTAGCCTTTCCAAATGGTTTACGCATAATCTTTCCAGCAAGACAATTTTCACAAGTTGGCATTTCAATTTTGGGTGAAAGATCCTAAATGCCCTTCTTTTGCCAACCTATTCATTCGATCTTGTCCTATGTGACCTAATCTAGCATGCCATGTAATAATATCAACATCATTGTTACTTGAATAACATGCCATTACACAACGGTCAACATAATAGTCATAAGTTGAAGGATTACAAAATAATACGATAAAACGATCATAACGAAGTTCAAAACCATATAAAACATTATCTAGAGTTATTCTAATATTATTACGACTAAAAAACAAATCAAAACCAACGTCTAAAAGAACAAACACAAACACTAAGTTTCGTCGAATCTCTGGAGTATATAGGGCGTCATGCAACATCAAAGGACGGTCACCACGCAAGTCCACTTTGCAAGTGCCTATACATTTGACTTCAAGCTTAGCATTATTTTCTACGTAGATACACCTTGATTTAGATGAAACTCGACGAAACTCCACAAACGCCTCTCTATCTCGACTCACGTGATCGATGGATCCTGAGTTTACAATCCACATAGGATAAGATTCAGTTAGTAAAGAAGTATTAGAAACATATGTAGCACTTAGAGATGCATTTAGAAATGCTACCTTTTTAGGCTCAGTGCATTCACGAGCAAAATGCCCTAATTCTTGGCAATTGTAGCACTTCATTTTACTCTTGTCTCTCTTCTTGGAAAACCGTTTTCCTTTCTTGGAGTTTGGCTTCTTTTTTTTCTTAGAGGGTCCTTCTCCAATCTCTTTGTCTTTCCCATTTCTTTTCCAATTTTCTTGCGCTTGAAGCCTGAAGATTTTGTACCACTTGACTTTGCCACAAAGGCATTAGAAACAGCTTTAGCAGCACCAAGGCGCCTATCTTCAAGTTCAACATGACGTGCAACATCAGAAAATGTTTTGATGCTAACATTATGGGTCAAGTTAACCTTCAAATGTTCCCAATTATTGGGAAGAGACCGAATCACTGCTTGAACTTGTTGTTCTTCTGAAAGAACATGGCCAACACTCTTGAGTTGAGCTATCATGTTTGACATCACCCTAAGGTGTTGTTTGATATTCTGATCATGACGTTTTTTGTAAGTGTCAAATTTGATAGTCAACTGTCGAAACCGGGTTACAGACGTACCCCCATACATTTCTCGCAGATATGCCCATATAGCATGAGCAGTAGGGAATTCCTCACATTCATGTATGAGATCATCAACTACAGAACTAACTATCATTCCACGTGCAGTGGAGTTAGCCTTCTTCCAAGCTTTGTAAACTTCAAGATCCCTTCTGTGTTGTGCAGTATTACCCTCTTCTGGTTCATTCAAAACATGATTTATACCTTCCAAAGCATTTTGCTCTTCCAGTACATATCATATTTTACGACTCCAGATGTCGTAATTATCACCGTTAAGTTTTTCACCTTTGTTTAAGTCAACAATGATACTTTTTGATGCTATGTCTGTTATTGACATATAATTAGGCAAGATTTTAATCAATTATGCATCTGACATACACATTTAAGCAAATTAATTCTCATAAAGATTTCATATTTAATGTAAAATCGAAAAGACACGTATGCATCCAATCATCATCTACAAACTAAATATTTAACCAAAATTTGAAATTAACTTCTTAATGTGTACACTTATTTATTTTAGACTATAACCACACATATTTGTATGTCTAATAATTAAACACCATATTATATTGCACAATAGAATAATCATTCACTTGTTCAATAAAATAAAACTTAAATATTCATATCAAAGCACAATAAAAGATGTTCATTTCATACTTTAATAAAAATTAAAATAATAAAGAAAACTAATCTGATAAAAAATGGAGTATGTGGATACACTTTGGGTGTAGCTTTACCCACTTAACCCCTATTTTTACATAGTACTTTCATAATTCTTCGTCATCCCCAATTTCAATTCTAACTTGATTAAGTTCATTCTTCCAGAATTCTGGCAAGGAATCATACAAAATAGCATATCCTTCACTATCTGTAATTTGAGGGTGACTATCATAAAGTTTCTCAAATTTCACGATAAAGTTCTGGAGAAATTCTATTAAGCATCCATGGGGATCCATCTTCAAAGAATTAAACTCTCTTAGATCTTTTTCTATTTGTCTTGGAATGATCCTTCCTTTTCATAACATACTTTGAGAACTCCCACTTGGAGTAATTTGAGCATGTTCCCGTTCAGCCATTTCTGAAATGGGAAGAAAATAAAATATGGTTAATACCATTTAAGGTGACAACATATGTCACAAATTTCTCATAATTTCAAACAATTGTTTAAGGAACATAAGGACTATTCGAATACTCAAGAACAATAAGATCCTAAAAGCGGACAAATAATTTATTTGAAAAATTCATATCTTGCTCGTTTTAAGTCGATCTTCTTATTATAATATGTTTTCGGAAAGCTTAAAACGAGCAAATCATATAGAAAAGTAAGTTTCCACCCAAAAACTGCACAACGAATTTCCAGATTGCTCTAGACATATGCAGTATTTTGGAAAACAGAAAAAAAAATCCATTTTTTTTAATAAATCATATCTCACTCATTATAATTCCGTTTTTCCATTATAATATGTTTTCGGAAAGTTAAGCACGAGCAGATTATGAAAAAAAATATCGACCCAAACATCGTACATTCTATTTTCAGATCGCTATTAACCAGAAACGGTATTAAAAAAAATAATTCTTTCTTAGTAGGACAAGAAATCCTATCTATTTTATGATTGAAAATCAAATAGGATTCTGAATCCTATTTCACATAAAATTAATCCACATCTAAGCGTCATGAAAATTAACATCATTCAATTTTTCTATTCACTGATTTTAAAAGACATAGAATCTATTTTATTTCTTATAAACATAGACAGTGAATTCTCAAGTACGCAGCACATGATGAGATCATAAAAAATGACTTTGATACCATTGAAGGAATATTAAGGTATTCAACAACGAGTTATTTACCTTGTAATTCGCAGCGGAAGTCGTTGATCTGCTTCTTTGACAGGATTGCACTCAAGTCCGTCTTTAAATCACAGGGAAACAAAGATCTATGCACAAACTAGAAGTCATCTTATGTGTACTGATTGATTTGTTTCAGAAACTCAATTCTTTGTTTCTTACTGATCGCTTATTTTGGTTTTCTGTTTCACACGTTTTCCTCTCTCTACTTTCACCTTTTCACGTTCTTCTAAAACACTCCCATTAGGAATCTTTTAAAAGAGAGGTTGAACATTTACTTTGTAACTGGTTTGCCTTATCCTTTAAAAGGATTTATCCAATTAATTATTAATTAATTAATTTGAATAAGGCATGAAACAGATTGGGTCGGGTTGGGTCGATCCATATGAGCGACCCACGACCCAAAACTTACAAAATGAGTATGAAAGAAAAATAAAATGCATAGTCATTAATATACATTAATTTTTCAATTTAATTAGAGATTAAAATGATTGTTGACACATTGTAATTATGTTTGTAAATATTTTAAATTAATGAAAATGAGGAGAGCTAACAAAGAATTTCCATTTCATTATTTCCAATTTCATTTTATAACTTTTTTTATTTTATTTTTTTCTATCAAAATGAGAAAATATATCAACATTATCAAACATAAATGTTGCCAATTTATACTAAAAAATAAAATACACAAAGACGGTTATATATCAAGTTTACATTCCCAAAATATTACATCATGTTCTTTTCTTCTTTATAATTTTTTTTCTCTTTCTGTTTTTTCATAATTAAATTCACATACATTATTTAATTCAGTCATTATGTATTAAAGTTGAAATGTTTTTTTTTTCATCTAATGTTTTTAAAAAAATCATACAAGATGTCAGAATCACAAAAGATACGTAAATTGAACATTAATATTTGTATAATCTCTCTCTATATAATAAAGTTATGTATAAATAAAGTAATGTGACACCTTGCTATGATCAAACTTTTCCCCCCATCCTTTTCTTGACTCTTTTTGCAATTATATAATTTTTTTAAAAAAATCTCCATAACTCACATTTTCCTCAAAATTCGGCGAGTATGATTTATTAAGGCCTTTCAAAAAATTTAAATGCATTATTATGGTAAATAGTCTAATAATTTTGTCTTTGATGGTTAGCAAAAGAAAAAAAAAAGTGATGAACAACTGAAAGCATTATTTTCTTCCCACAATAAAACCATCTAACGTAATAGCTTGAAATTAGATCACTTCCTAAAAAGGGTTATAATAATACTTTTCGTATGGAGATTAAAGATTGTTCATTTATTCACTTCATCAAATATTTCATTGAAATATCTAGGAGGCTAGAGTGAAAATTCTATTTATATGTGTGATACTACTTAGAAGATTCTTTAATCGAGATTTTTGAGTTAGATTTATCTAAACAAATAAATGGGATAATAATAATTTATATATTTATATTTACTAGGTCAAAAGAAGTGTTAAAATAATTAAAATAAGAAAGATAAATGTAATATTATAAATTTTAAATGGTAAATATTATAAAGCGAAATTTGTAGGAGGCTAGAATGAAAATTCTAATAATCTCATTTTTTCTTGATAGATCAATTATTTTTATATTAATTTTCATTTAGTTCTACATTTTATGCATTTATATTAGACAAAATAACATGATTTTAGTGGAAGAAAACTTTAAGTTAATCCTTACAGATCTTTATTTTATTTATCTACTGTAAATGTATATTTTCCTTCATTTACCACGTCATAACCCTATAAAAAAATGCATTCAAATGAATAATAAAGTCATAAATTTTAAAGAGTCTTTTTGTTTATTCTTTTCTTTCAAATAAAATCAATATTTCAAGAATCAAATCAAAATTACAAAAAAAATAATTTTAAAAATCAAAATTACAAATTCAAGTGTAAGAATTTTTTATTTGGATTTGAAGTTCGAAAAGAACCTTTAAAACATTTTTAATATTTTAATTTAATAAAAAAATCATAAATTTAATAATTTTTTCACACCGCACGTAGCGCGGCTAAGTTTACTAGTATCTAATAAATAGAGATAATTTATAATAAACTATATTTTGATATTTATTACTTCATCTGTTTACTTTTACTTGTCACTTGTTCCTAAAATATTTCATTTTTATTTGTCACTTTTGACATATTAAGAAAAAATAATAATTATTTTACCATGTTTTACCCTCAACATTAAATACTTGTTCTCCAAATTATTTTCCAAGATCTAAACTAAACATCATTTAATATAATTAGTTTGGTAAAATATCTATATCAATAATTATTTTCTTAATGGGTGTGCCAAGTCAAACAATGACAAGTTAAAATAAATAAAGGAAATATTTTTTTTATTAATAAACGTGAAATAAATTAAAATATCACTTATTTTGGGAGTAAATGTAAGCACATCTGTAGCCTAAACTCCCCGTGTCCAACAATAGTTATCAATTATACTATATTGTGATGTTCAACAATACTTGTTCACTTTATTAAATCAATGAATAACTTTATATTTAGTACTTAATTTTAGGGATGTGCATTCGATTTTTTGGTTTGGTTTTACACTATTCGGTTTGGATTTTTGGTTTTTGGTTTTGTAAAAGTGTAACCCAATCCGATCCAAAATAAATTTGGTTTGGTTTGGTTTTCCTCTATTCGGTTTGGCTTTCTTTTGTTTGGTTATTCGGTTATGTCAATAATTAATAACATATATAACCAAAGTAATAATATTTAATCCCTTAAATATACTTTCTAATATAAATCATAAATAAAACTTAAAACACAATACTTATAAGTATACCTATTATAGATGTAATTCAAACATAAAAGGGAGAAGACACAAGTACCCCCTAGACTATGACCGAAATTCCAGAGACACACCTTAACTAAATTAAGGTCATATTACTTCCTTGATCTCATTTTTTTTTGTAATTTTGTACACCTTTTGACTTATGTGGCACACCATGCGACTCCACGCAGTATATATATATATATATAATTTGGTTTTTTTCGGTTTTTATCTTTTAAAATCCGAAACCAAACCAAAAAATCAAACAAAGTAATTTATTAATCCAAAACCATTCCGAAAACCAAACAAAGTAATTTATTAATCCAAAACCAATCCGAAAACCAAAAAATCAATCTAAATAAAAATTCGGTTTGGTTATTCGGTTTAATCCAAATAGTGCACACCCCTACTTAGTTTACCCTTATCATTAATTATAATCATTTTCCTATTATATTTTTTAAGATATTGTATTTATTGTATTTAAAAAATGATATAATTATTAATAGTGGATAAATATTATTGTACATATAAATATTTGTATAGTTGAACGGCGAGTTTGACCATTTCTTTTATAATCCAATTTTAGGAAACTTTTCTTCAAAAAAAAAAAAAAAAATTAAAAAGGAAACACAAGCAATAAAATCATGCAAAAATTTGACAAAGTGTAAGTGGAAGGGTAAATTGAAGTTCACAAGAGAAGCGCAAAACGAGCGTGTGTTTCGATTTTCGTGGGGTGGGTGGGACCACATTTGAGCGGGCCCTTTAAACGATTTGGCAAAAAAATGTGAACGTTGGATTTTCTATTCATTGCTGATCCATTTGTTTCTACTTAGCTTGTGTCACCGGCAATAACCGGTTGCTTTTGTGATCAATATTTAAGTAAATTCTTGTGTCCTACTCTTAATTAATTTGTATGATCACTCCATCTTAAAATCTTGTATTGAATCTTTTTTATGTTCATATAATTCTAGCCTACCAAAAATAAATAAAAATGATCAACTCCATATTTTCTAACTTTGGTGAAGGTAAATTGTGTTTGAGGTTATTTTTGGTTCATAATAATTACAAATTGCTATCTAAGTTGAAAATAAAATAAAATACTAAACACTTTTTATTCTTATAAATTTTCCCCATAACTACACAAGGAAAAATATATCCAACAAAATAATATAACCAAAATTTGTAACCGTAGCAATATAAATCCATCAAATAATCCTTGTGACTTCTGAATGCAAGCTAAATAATTGAAAATTATGTTTTATAATAAATATAATAAATGATTTTATTTACTAATATTCTTTTTACATAAGTTAGGTGGGAAGAAGAAAATAAAATTGAACTTTAGTCAAAGAAAGAACCACTTAATTCAGATTTGTAACATTATAAGTCAAAATCTTCTTCACAAAGATATTTTTAACTATTCAATCGAGAATTTAGTTTGTACCTCCTTAATATAATTATTTTAATACTATTATATCAGCAATAAAAAGAATGATCTACTACTATAGGTAAATGTGATCTCATAATATAAGATTACCTATTATAATAAATAAATATAACTTGATTATATACAAAATAATAATTTATCACAAAAAATAATACGTAATTTTTTTTAATGTAAAACCAGCTTGACCAGTTAATAAGTAACTATATGAACCCACATTATACAACACATTTTTATAGCTCAAGCCTCAAAATAAGGGATATGCATTTATATAATTTAGAGCGAAGATACGAAACCATTTTTCTTTACTACTCATCCATCCTCCCTCGTTTCTTTTTTGGATCAATTTTTTAAAATTAACTTCTTCTTTTTTATAAAAAAAATGAATATTTTTTTATGAAAAATAATTTATGTTTAACCAATAAATTTTTAAAAATACTTTTGAGTAACAATTTAATGTTTGATCAAGCTTTTTGAAAAATATTTCTAAATTTATTTTTCTCAAAACTATTACTAATAAAGAACTAGTATATTTTTTAGTTTCCGCAAAAAACTGTTTCTGTTACTTCAAAAAATACTTAATTTTCTCAATAAGTAAATAAATTAACTCAACACTCTACTTTATTTAAAATAAAATAAAATAGCCGGAGATCTTGGCGAAAGAGGCAAAAAATTTTCATTTCAATACTAACCCCATTTTAAAAGAAAAAGGAAAATGAAAAAACCCTACAAACATACCCAACCAGAAAAACAAAAAGACAAAAGAGGTTTTAAAAAGACTCTGTTGCTTCTTTCCTCTCTGCTTCTCTCTTCACACTATTATCACTCTCATGTAAAGCCTGTTTTCACACACAACAAATCTCTCGCTCTGTAAAAAAGACCTTTGTTTTTCATTGAGTCATCAATGGCTTCTTCTTCCCTACTTGTGCATCGTGTCTGCTACATTGCTCTGTTTTTCACATTCTGCTTCGCCGCTGACCCTTTCGTTAATTTTGAATTGGAGTACTCTTATATCACCGCTTCTCCTCTTGGCGTTCCCCAACAGGTTAAACCAACTTTCATTTGAATCAACCAATCCATTTTTTAATTTTTTTTTTGGGTAGGCAACAAATATTTTTACAGAAGAATCATTTTCTCCGTCCCCAGAAGGTTCCCAATTTCAGCAAACGAATCGTTTTTTTTTAAGCCTTGGACTGTTGGGTCTCAACGTATGGAGTTCTCTTTTTTTTTTCCTTTTCCCTGTTTAGGATGAAAGAACAGTTTGGTTTTAAGTTTTGAGTCTGATTCAAAAGTGGGGTTTTCTGGAGCTGTTCTTGATTTTAATGTTATGTTGATGTTTTAGTAGATGAAAAGATTAGTATCTATTCATGATACATGTCGATTTCAGTTTTTCCTGATACTTTTTAAGATTTTGTTCTTTATACAGTAGTATCATTGGAAGGGACCACTATTTTGCCTAAAGTTATGATAATTCTTTTTTTGGTAAATTCTACAGTGTGGTGATTATTTTTTTTTGTTTTGAGATCAAAATGCTTAAGTTATTTTAATTTGTTTGATTTACTTTCTTAACCTGGATTCATCTTAAAATTACTTTAAGGCTCTATACAGTTTTCTTCCGTAGTTTCTAAATTAGTTATGTGATTATGAATTGGATGTGGACTCCCATTCTGCCCCGGATTTTCAGTGTTGGTTAATAGACCATGATTTGATATGCAATTGCAGGTTGTAGCTGTGAATGGGAAATTTCCAGGTCCTATCCTTAATGTTACAACCAATTATAATGTTGTGGTCGATGTGAAGAACAAATTGGATGAAGATCTTCTTGTCACTTGGTAAGTTTCAATTGTGTGATATTAAATGCTCTCCCCTTCGGTTTTTTATTTTTCTTTGAATTGTGGCAGGTCTGGAATTCAGATGCGACGCACCTCCTGGCAAGATGGTGTTCTTGGTACAAATTGCCCCATCCCTAAAGGTGGATGGAACTTCACTTACCAGTTTCAAGTAAAGGATCAGATTGGTAGCTTTTTCTATGCTCCTTCCGTCAACATGCAGAGGGCAGCTGGTGGTTTTGGTTCTTTTATTGTCACGAACCGTAATATTATCCCTATTCCCTTTAGTCCTCCTGATGGGGATATAGTGATAATTATTGGCGATTGGTACACCCGGAGCCATAAGGTTAGTGTCTCTTCCAGTTTTTGCTTACTGTTTCATGCAGTATTGTGTATGAATTTTCTAGTACCAACTCAGGTTTACTTTCAAATTGTAGACTTTGAGGAAGGACCTTGATGATGGGAAGCAATTGGGGATGCCAGATGGAGTACTTATTAATGGGAAAGGCCCATACAGATACAACACGACACTTGTACCTGATGGGATTGGACCATGAAACCATTAATGTTGATCCAGGTCAAGCTCTTCAAAACTTGCTAACTAAGTCTCAACTTGATATACTTGATTGGTTGTCCTTCTCCCGAGTGGTTTGATACAAAATTGTCTGCTTATTTATGATGTTCTTCAAATTGATCTGTCCGCTTGGAATTGCTGTCTTTAGCCTATGCATTCTCTAGTAAAACACAAAAGATTTCACATTAGGGAATTGATAACAATTTTATTGGTAATTTTATATTGAACTTTTGTTGTCCTTTTGAGCCTATATATCAGCATTCATGCTTTATCAAAGCTTGTAGAAAATTGAAGAGCAGTTGATGGTTCATAAACATTGCAAAATAGCACATCTGCAAAACCTGTTAGATTAAAAATTGGCCTTGTTATTTTAAATTATCAGCTTATTTGAAAGCAAGTCATATGAATGTTTCTGCTGTTTGACATGAATCTTAACCCCCTCTGCATGTGATAATATATTGTGCTGCAGGCAAAACTTATCGGGTTCGGGTGCACAATGTTGGAGTCTCTACTTGTTTGAATTTTAGGATTCAAAATCATAATTTACTCTTGGTGGAGACGGAGGGATATTACACTTCACAGCAGAATTATACTAGTGTAGATATTCATGTTGGGCAGTCATACACATTTTTGGTTACCATGGATCAGAACGCAAGTAGTGATTACTATATTGTGGCGAGTTCTAGGTTTGTAAATCAAACAATCTGGCAAAAAGTAACTGGTGTTGGTATTTTGCATTATTCCAACTCCAAAGGAAAGGCAGCTGGCTCTCTTCCAGACCCTCCAAATGATGTATATGACACATCGTATGCACTGAATCAGGCCATGTCCATCAGGTCCTTTTACTGGTTTCTTTTTATACCCATTCGTTTCACTATTTCATTCAATGGATTGGACAAATGGCTTCCTTATAAATTTGGAAACTTGCTTGTTGAAACTAAAAAAATGGATAACCATGACAAAGAAGGAATTATTTCATTAAATTCCTTAGGGTCACATGTCTTTTATTTGACAATACTCATTTAGGCATCTCAAGCAATACAAATTGCTATACTTCTTATGATGACTAATTTTGCTGTTTCATGCCATTGAATAATCTGATGCATTATCTGTAGGCAAAACGTTTCTGCAAGTGGAGCTAGGCCGAATCCTCAAGGATCTTTCCACTATGGTCAAATTAATGTCACAGATTTTTATTTGCTAAAGAGTGTGCCACCAGTATCGATTGATGGAAAGCTTCGAGCTACCTTTAATGGGATTTCATTCAAAAATCCTGTTACTCCAATTAGGCTTGCTGATCTATACTATGTGAAGGGTGACTACAAGCTTGATTTCCCAACCAAGCCAATGAACAGACCACCCAAGGTGGACACGTCCATTATCAATGCCACATACAAGGGATTTATAGAAATCGTATTGCAGAACAACGACACTGTAGTCCAGAGCTTTCACATGGATGGCTACTCATTCTTTGTTGTTGGGTATAGCTTCTGCTTAGAAAATGTCATTCTAGATGTATATAGTTTCCTACCAAGTGAATTTTAATGTAATTTTTTGCCTATTTGCTTCAGGATGGGCTTTGGAGAGTGGACAGAGAACAACAGGGGATCTTATAATAGATGGGATGCAATTTCCCGGTCTACGACTCAGGTTTGTCTTGTGCAGCCGTCTTTTCTTGTATAGTTTTGAAGAAGTCGAAAGTTTGCTGTAACAAGGTAGGATATATTTTACCTGTACCTGTTTGTTTAGGTTTTTCCTGGAGGATGGACAGCAGTTTTGGTATCTCTCGACAATGTAGGGGTGTGGAATCTCAGAGCAGAAAACCTGGACAGGTGGTACTTAGGGCAGGAAACGTATATGAGAATTATCAATCCTGAAGATCATAGCAACAAAACAGAAATGCCAGTGCCTGACAATGCTCTGTACTGTGGTGCCCTTGCTTCTATGCAAAAGTATGATTTCATTTCTTGCTTCTGTTATGTTTTGGTTTTACTCTTAACGCATCCCTAAATTGATGGTACATATATTTCAGGCAACAAAAAGTATCTTCAGCGACAACCCTATTTGGAAGCTCAGAGTTATTTTTTACATTGCTGTTGGTACTCTCTGCTGTCATCAGTCTTGTATCCTAGTGTACCACTTCAGTTGGTGATAATATTTGGGAATTCACTTTCTTGTAGGATGATGAACTGATAGGATTCATGTTTCTTATTCTTTTTCTTTTTTCTTTTACCTTGAGAAAGTTCGTTAACATTAGTTTGCACAGTGTCCCGTCTAATTTCATTTGTTCCCCAAAAAAATTGTGAAGTATGAGAAGCCAACTTACTGACGGTATTTCCATCATTCTGTCTCAATTATTACTGCATATTGTTGATGCACAACCCTTCTGGTCATATTCTCGTTTATCCTCTACTTTTGGATCAGCTGTTTTATGTTCATTTTTCCAGTTCTAGTTTCTTCGATCTGTTGATATAGATTTCCTTCCCATTCTTCTGTCATTTTGTGCCTCTTTCTACCATTAAGTTACATTTACATGCAGAGTTGTGATCATTGTAAAATTTCTTTCTGTGGAACAATGAAGTCCTGAACCAGAAACAGGAGTTAAAAGCTACATTAACATATAGCCACTATCTAGACAGAAAAAGTTTTTTAATGAAGATGTTACCGTTGGAATTCGAATAGTTAACAAGTGGAACCCAAGGAAACCTCATGTTGTATAAAAGCAAGAATTCTTGGAGTCCAAACTTTTATAATTATAAGTTCAAAAATGAGAAATGATTCATGAGGGTAAATATTTGTTGGAGTTTCATATCCAAGAAATAATTTGTGGGGTTCAAATTTTTGTAAGTTCAAAATCAAGGATAGAATCGTGGAGTTCAAACCTTTATAAGATCAAAACTCCGATAAACTCACGGGATTCAAAGCTTTATAAGTTCAAAACAAGAGATGATTCATGAATCTATGTACTTTAAAAGTTTGAGCAATTTGATTAGAAATTTTTTAGAAGTGGTTCACCGTGTAAAACGAGCAGTTATTTTTGCTGTTGGGTTCATTCATGAATGGGTCGAGTTTTTGTGTTGGGCCAGAAGATATCATGTGGACCAATAAATGAAGGAGAAACTGCCTTATTAAATAGAGAAAATTGTGCATTATAGCAAATTATTAATTCAAAATAAATGTTATAGCTGCAGTTTCATTTAATTCTAATTCGTAGCAAATACTTTGTTATTCAGACAATCTCGCTCGCCACTCTGGAATCTCGCTCGCCTCTCTCACTTTATACAAACACAAATGTATAAATTGTGTTTGTGTTTGTATAAAGCGAGAGAGAACTGTATATACAAATACAAATACATATCTTTTCGACATATACACTTATAATTATACAAATACAAATCTTTCCATGCCCAGTGTTCTTTTGCCTTTTCACTTTCTCGCTTTATACAAACACAAATTGTACAAATTACAATGTATAATTTGTGTTGTATAAAGCGAGAGAGAGAAAGAAATTTGATATACAAATATTTTAATTCGATTCAATTGTATACAAATTCAAATTTTATGTAGATATACAAACACAATCATTGATACATATGCATAGTAGTTACATATATACAATTATCTAACCGATATACATATACAATCTCTGTGCTTTTATACAAACGAGATGCCTGCCTGCGATTTATTCAAATCAGATGCTTCATAGCAAACTATGGAGCGCAGATAGCAAAACTATAGCTACAGAGCGCTAATATGATTTTTATATTTGCTATTCCTAAAATTTGCTTAATTAAATATATATTCATACCATACATATTAAGGGAAAACTACATAAATGGGCCATAAAACTCAAAATAATTACATGTTTATACCCCAATCTAAAGTAATTCTAGAAATATTCATTCTCTCAAAAAAGAATTGCATCCCATACCCCTCATTCATTAAGGCTGATAATTTTCGCTTAACTGTTATTAAATCAGTATCATATACTGTATTGCTATCATTAAGATTGATAATTTCGCTTAACTGATACTAAATCAGTATATATATATATATATATATATATATATGAATGTATTGGCATAATTAAGGTTTTTTGTTCAAAAATTACTCATTAATCAATCATACTATAAGAGTATATGTATATTGTTGTGGTATCATTAATGTTTCTTGTTCAGAAATTACTCATTAGTCAATGATACTATATATGTAATTTCTGAACAAGAAACCTTAATTATACAAATACAGTACCATTAATATGAGTAATATATATATATATATATATATACTAATTTAGTGTATCAATTAAGCGAAATTACAATTTATGATACTGATTGCTTTTATGGGGGTGTTTGATTAGTTTCTCCATATATTAATTTTAGGAGAACTTACTTAAATTTCACTAGTTTAGGAATTAATTACTTAGATACTCTCTAGTTTGTAATATTACGTATCTTACCAGATTGGTAACTCCAGATACGTCCAGATACATGTTTCTTGGATACATGATTAAAATTTAGGTGTAATTTGTTCTAGATAAATTGTATCCAAGTTGATTCACATGTATCTGTGATACATAGAAAATCTCGCTCGCCTCCCTCCCAATCTAGCTTGCCTCTCTCCCTATTTTTTTTGTATCTAGTAGCAAAAATACATGTATCTAAGTGTAAAATACGTAAAAGACTCTTAATTAGTTGTAAGATACATAATATTTTGAAAGTATAGGTAATAATAGTACATATGGTAATAGGGACAAAACCGAACTAAAAACTGCACCAAATCGTAAATCGAGAAAAAAAACTGACGATATTGGTTGGTTTCGTTTTAACTTTAAAAAGTCAACCCGAGACCAAACCAACCCGACATCATATACATAATTTTTTAAAATTATTTTATATATAAAAATATTTACTTTAATATAATTTATAATATTTCTTATACATTTTCATAATTTTTATTTTTTAACATATTATTTCAAGTTTGACTTAGAAATAGTCCAATAAAAGTTATATTCCATAGATATTAGTAATTCTAACAAAGCTCAAATCTAAATCAAATCAATATTATTGCTAACAAAAAAAATCAACTCATATACTAATTAGAATGACAATAATGTTGAATATTTATTCTTTAGTTATATATTGGTTTAGACTTATTTTAGCATGATTTATACTTTAAAATTATGATCATTTTCATTTTGACTTATTTATTTACAATATTTGTTTTATATGATTTCACTATTATTTTGTCGAATATTTTAGTCACATCACCCATATCATGTTGTGTTATTTTCTTAAGAAACACCTTAGATAATTATATTTTGGTAAGACTAAAGAAATATTTGAAACACAAGTTAATTATATGTTTGTATGAATACTTTACCGGAAAAAATCCTACAAAGTCGAGAAATCCGAAAAAACCCAAATTTATTGGTTTGATTTGGTTTATAGATTTAAAACCTGACATCAATGATTTGGTTTGGTATTTAAAAAATCTGAACCCAACCCGGTCCATGTAGACCCCTATATGGTAGTAAAGTATGTTTAATTATGTAGTTTTTCCTTAATTCTATCTATACTTTTAAATAATTATGTATCTTACCACTAATTAAGAGTTTCCTACCATATATTGAATAAACTACACCTAGATACATGTATTTTTGCTACCAGATACACTAAAATAGGGAGAGAGGTGAGCGAGATGGGCAGGGAGGCGAGCGAGATTCGTTATGTATCACAGATACATGCGAATCTACTTGGATACAGTGTATTTAGAACAAATTACACACCTAATTTTGACTCTATGTATCCCGAGATACATGTATCTGGATGTATCTAAATGCACCAAAATCTTGTAAGATTCGTAATATATCAAATTAGAGTGTATCTAATTAAGTAATTAGTTCCTAAACTAGTGAGATTTCTGAAGATAAATTGAAGATCCTTTTAAAATGGGTTAAAGATTGAATGTGTTGAAATTGACCAATATTTAAATTATCTTGAACTCAACCAATAAAATTCTGAGAGAATTGGATGTGTTCAACAATACTGGAGGCCTAAAGCCAAACTTTAGAGGGGAATCCTAATACTTATTAATTTAGTTTTAGAAAAAATAAATATTGTCACATTTATTTTAAAGGATGCGACTATTTAAATTATTTAGGAATTATATCATATTTTCATCAACTTCTTTTAGATTTTCTTCTTGAATGTTATTATCATCTAACTCAACTGTATTATTGACTTATTCATTTGAAGAACATCCTCACATATTTTTTAATTCAAGATTTTAATTATTTTTTAAGCATCGATCTATCAATGAATTCTTTTGGGAATTTATTTATTTCTTCAAGTTTTCTCTCTTTTTGTAAAATCAGAATCATATTTTCTAGTTGAGATATGTAAATTGAACAAACTTTAATATAATAACTAAAACAAGAATATATATACTTATGAACTAAGAATATCAACAATAACAACCTTTCAAGAAAAAACTATAAAATAAAATTAGAATAATAAAATCTGGCTCTTCAACCCAAAAAAAAAAACTGGCTCAAGAATATAAACTATTGTGTTCTTTTAATATAATGATTGATTGTTGGCTTGTTGCACTTCTTGTAATTTTAAAGTACACACAAAAAATAGATTTTGTTCTTTTATAACTTGTAAGCAAGAGTAACTAGTTTCGTAGAAGAGATTCCAATATTGAAAATAAAAATAAATAAAATAGAGAATAAAAGTGATGAATATAAGATATATCATGTATTGTATTGTACCAAAATAGGCTAATTTTGACAGTACAATAAAATAGAGAATAAAAATGATGAATATAAAATAGGGTCATTTCAACTATCGGTAAACAAGTTCTAATATGTATAATTTCCGACGGTTGTTTAGAATTCCTAGATCACTAGAGGATTAGATGAATGTTGAATTTTGAGTTGACCATGAAAATTAAATAAAATAAGAGTTTGATCCTTAAGTAAAGAGCAAAATCAAATTATGAATTAATGTATGACAAAAAGGCCTTAGATATAGAGGAGAGCATAATAGCAGTCACATGGGAGTTTGTTAATGATGTTAACTTCATTCACACACAAACATAACCCTAATTATGATTCCAAGATGCTCATCATCTTCATGTCATGCCTATACACTTTTCAGACTCATTGACCTACTTCATTCTAATTCTTTTCATCCTAGGATACCATGTTAGTATTAAAGAAATTATTCTGTCTCTCCAAATTTATATAATGCATATCAACTCGATTGAAAAAATAAAATAAAAGGGTAATATATATCGTAAGTATATTGATTTTTATATTATTAGATCATTTTCATCTGTTGTAATAGATAATATATCTTATTTTCAAATTTTGAATCTCATATTTTAAGAAGGCATAAAATATTATTTGAATGATCCGATATATCGACAAGATATATAATTATCATCTTATTAAGGATAAAATTAAAATTAAGATTATACTTTTATCTATTTCTTTGTTTGTTCATGAGTAGGGAAGACGCCCAAATGAGTATGTTTTTTTTGTTTCTTTTTTACCTTTGCTTGAAAAGGAATTCGAAGGTCGAAATTATCGGCAGCAGACAAGGACAATTTGACTCTACTTTTTCATGGTATTTAATCAAAAACATTTCTATAATCAATAATTCTTACTTCAATTCCCTCCAAAAAAAAATAAAAAATCTCTTGGTTTAGCAACTTTGGAGGATTTCTAGCTAAAGCAATGTTGACAAAAGGTTTTTGTAAGTATCATTTATTTACATATATATCTTAATTTAATCTCTTAGTAATGTGACTAGTCTTAAGCTATGTTAATAGTTAATTACTAATTGCAAGCTAATTAAGCTCTACTACACGTTTTGTCTATAAGCAAATATATAAGTTTCACTGTTTCAGTTTAATTTGCTTACATCTGCAAGTCTACATGTTGGAAAAAGACCATCTCAAATGTGTTCATCTTTTTGTCTATCGTTTCTCAAAAAAGGAAATGCCTTTTGTTTGAGACGAAAACTTTCTACTCTTCTTGTTGTTTTTCCTTTTTGCTTCTAAATTGTATGATCACCATTAAAAATGTAACATAATATAAAATACATCTATGATATAATTTTCCACGATAAATACCTATAGGGGCGGAGCTAGAACGTTACCTATTTAAGAAACTATGTACAAAAATTAAATTAAAGATCTAGTAATTCCTGACATCTGACATCTGATATCGCTAACATAAAAGTTTGAACTCATAAAGTTCAAATTCTGACTCCATCAGTGTTGATATACAAAACTCGAAATTTCTACGACTTTGTGGTCGGTATATAATGTAAATGTCTTTTCTTCTTGTTCAATTTGATATAAAGTTGTGTAAGTTTTTGAAGGAGAATTTTGAGTCATGATGATGCTATTAATTTCTGGTAAAAATTTGTGAGTGTAGTAATATTAGATTATTTTCTTTTGTGTGAAGAATGAAGAACAAGAGGCCTTTAAGCAAAGCAATTGCAAGAGTAATACTAATGAAAGACATCACTTGGATAGGTCTCACCTTCAAAGTTACGTAATACTGTATTTTATTTTTTGCTGAAATAATATTTCCCAAAAATGAAAAACAAAAACAAAGACAGATCTACTTAACCTAGAAGCAATAATATGATTCCTATATTTGCAAATGCTTATAATTAGCCATATAAAATGGATTGCTATCAATGGACGTTTAACGAAATACGTATCATTATTAATTGTAGCTTTGTTATTTGGAAGTATTTTTGGGTTGGCTTCTTAGAAAGCGTAGTAGTTTGAGAATAAGATATATTGTTAATAAAAGGAACCAAGAACATGGTATGGATCTTAAATTCCCATTTAGGAATAAATTTAGAAAATAAATTCACATACTCCCTTCCTCCCAATTTATTTTGCATCACTTGATTGAGTACGAAACCTAAGAAAGAACTTGTGGTCAAAAGTTGTCTCAGTGATCATAATAAATCATTTCATTAAAAGTAAAATGAGAACTTTAAAGTTGATATCCTCTTTGAAGCAGACTAAAAAGGAAAATTTATGTCACATAAATTGAAACAGAAGGAGTAGTACAACACTACAGCATGAGCGGAGGCAGCCTTCTGTTAGGGGGTTCATCCGGCGGAAAATATTACTATTTATACACAGTTAAAATGGTTAAAATTATTTTTATGTATATATAATAGATGTCGAACCCCTTTCGGTTAGTTCGTGTGTTTAGTCCTTCAAATTTTGAACCCCTTATTAAAAATCCTATCTCTGCCACTGACTACATAATGTAACATTTAAACACATATCAAATAATGGTTTACATAAGCAAAGCAATAGCTATCATACCATAAACATTATCGATAGCCCTGCCTTGACTGACATTATGAAAATGCTTCAATTACAACTCAAGCAGATATATAATGTATAATTCACCTATGCTTCAATCATCAAGCAGTTAATTCATCTTCTCTTAACTAAATTACTAATATTAGAAGTGTCATATAGTTTTTATTATGTACAATGATATTAAACAAATTAGATATTTAATCAACAAATTAAGAACTGTACTTTCCTATGATCAGTATTATTTACTTTGCTTATAACTTATAAGGAATTTCACTTCACTTCACTTCCACAGGTCAATCTGAAAACATGAGGACGATGCAGTGGAGTTATTTTCAGTGACTGTTTCTTGTTTGTTCAAATTCGATTCATCGGTAGCACCATGTAAGGTGTTTGCATAATCATTTTCCTTAGAGACTACCTCCTCTTGGCTAAGTTGAGAAGCTACAAATTTATCGAGCACTCGCCAATCGGTCACTTGATCAACAACTTGTTCTCGTGTGAGAACGGAGACAGACTGTTGCAAATTAGAGGTATTATTGTTAAAAACGTTAATTCCAAACACTGAAATTGAGGTGGATGGAAGAAGTTTAGGACTTTGTAAAAGAGGAAGTTGTTGGTGATGAAATGGGATTGGGATTTGGTATTCCTTCTTGCAAGGGTAATTATGTTGTTTCTTTGAGGAGTCAATCTTTGGCATCAATGAAACTTGATCATTATTATTGTCGTACCAATTTGGTGACTCCTGCTCACTTTCTTTCCTTGTGCTTGACATTTTCTTCTTGAAAACTCTACACACCACCCATCCTTCTTCCTGTGTTTTAAATTATCAACAGTCAATAAATAGAATTAACGTAGAATAATAAGGTAGGTGACCTAGTAGAATAGATTAATTTATAGTCTGTTTGGATGAACTTTTAAAAAATCAAAAGTGCTTATTTTAGAAAATTAAGAGGTTTGACCAAGTTTTTAGGGGGAAAGTAAGGGCTATCTACTAGTAATAGCAAAAGCTATTAAGAGTCTGTTTTGGATTGACTTGAAGTTGTTCAAACTTACTTTTAAGTCAGTTTTAGCTTTTTGAAATATTTGACAAAGTTAAAAATAATTTAAAATGACTTAAAAAGATTAAAAACCAAAAGTAGGACTACCCTTCCTTTCTATTTTTTGACTTAAAAGTCATTTAAACTTTAACTTTTTTATTTTTTGATTTAAAAACTATTTTTTTGAGCTTATCCAAACGAGCTCTGAGCTAAACAAAAATGTAGCTTCTATCCCGAAGCACCTTTGGAATATTGGTCAAACACAAAGTACTGTTCTAAAATTCTAATAACTGCAAAAATGTTTTTTAAATTTATTAGTGTTACTCTCCAAAAAGTACACTTTTTACCAAAACCACTTCCAACAAAAAATATATTTCAAAATAAGCAAATTTTAAAAGTTGATCAAACAAGATATTAGAGTTCAGTGAAGAACTTGCCTGATGGGCACCATTTGGATCAGTCTCAAGTCGATATTCATGCATAATCCAATCAGATTTGAGACCATGAGGAGCCCTTCCTTTGTAAAAAACCAAGGTCTTCCTCATGCCAATCAAGTCATGCTTGGAATATACAGCCTTGTCTCTTCCTGTTGCTTTCCAGAATCCTGCTGTTGTGGCTCTATTGGTTCTTGTACCACTTGGATATTTTTTATCTTTGTGGCTGAAGAAGTACCATTCATCTTCTTCTTCTCTCCCTATTCTGCATATTTCTACTCAAAAATATAGTTTGATAAGTACTTACTGTTTAATATTTTGGAATTTCTGATAATCATTATTATTCTCTCCATTCACTTTTACTTGTCACATTTAGCGCTTCATCAAGAGACAAACGACATGAACTTCGACTAATGTTTTAAGATGTATTTTTTCATCATATTAATATAAGAAGGATTGTGACCTATAGTAGTTTAGCTCCAATGATTAGTCAAATTGACATTGTTAAAGCAAAACATGACATGTAAAAATGAACGGAGAGAGTATATATATGTTAATAGTACCTTGAAGATCCCAAGGTTCAATCTTGTAGAGGTCCACCTCTTTAATAACATCTAGGTCAATCCTTGTTGAAGTGATTTTCTTCCTGAGGTAATAATCTACAAGTTCTTCATCAGTTGGATGGAACCGAAAGCCAGGAGGAACACGTGAAAACGAATTCATGATCTTGCAATCAAATGTATATATATGACCTGTCTGCATATATATCCACAAAAATAAAAGAATATCAGAAGACTGAAAATTTCTATCTACTTTGTTAGATTTTTTTCGTATTATAATTCCCAAATTATTAACTACTCTATTTAGTATAGTACGAATAAACATATGCATCAATCACCTAGCTAGTTTCTTGAATCAACTGAATGTGACTAGCTACAAAATTTGGAAGTCCAGTATTTGTTTGAATTCAATCAATTTGGGCTATATATCTTGCAATTAAATCCCTTAAAAAAAAACACTATGTACGTACGTTTAATCGCTATATTTCAAGTCCTACGTACCACACAGTTTATGTCTTTTGATTTTTATTTTAAGAAAATAGGTGTATGCTATAAAGTGATCTTGATTTGATATAAATTGTCTATTGATCAATTATAGTGACTTGCCAATGATAATTCACAAACAAAAACCTTTTATTATACTACCTTATCTTTTGCGGCACAAAATCATGATACTCTATTAGTTTACCTCATTAAATAACTCTAAATGTGAAAGAAGATCTTGGTAATAAAATTGGTATTCCCCTTCAACTATTATCCTCTCTCTCTCTCTCTCTCTATATATATATATATAATTACAAAAACTAAAATAAAAAGGCATCTCTTTTACTTGCTCAAGAATTATATAACATATTCAATTATCATTATATTCATGTCTCTTTTCTTTGTGATCGAACCACACATGCATATATGTTACATTTATCCTAATGAACTCTGTAAATTAAATGGCAAAGATGTATGTTTATCTCCATAATAAGGCTCACAGTCACATATATAGAGCAATTCGTGTTTACAAAAGAAGTGGCCGAAGGTAGATGATATATACTATTTTCATCAAAGCATTTCTAATGGTAAGCAGTTGGGAGTCTTCAACCAACTAATACATTAATTTACATTTCTAGCAATGAAAAAGAGCTTGAAAGATCGGACTAATTTCTAGCAAATATTATTCACATCAAACACCATTTTACCCATTCCCTCGTGTTGCTTCGTGCTTGGACAAACACAAACAAAGAAGATATATAGTGAAAGAAAAACATTATTTCTAAAAGGGAAACATAATACTGAAAAATAGATAGTTAGTTATAAGCAATTAATAAGTTATCTTCTTGCAATTTGATACAAGGAGGAGCATGACTACTGAAATAAATTATGTTAATGGATCAATTTTCTGATAGTTCACATATCCCACTTAAGCATGGTTAATATATAATCTAATCCATGAAATGAAATAGTATTCGCATTTAGGGAATTTCAGGTCCACATTTATTAGATATTAATGTCCTTTGACTTCAGGTAAAAAAAAAAAAAGAATAAAAATGAAATCTTTGTTTCATGCCAATTAAACAAATGGGATTAATCATGTTATTCTTAAAGGATACTCTAACAAATTAGTAGGATCAGTAATTCTTCAACTAAACCCATTTCCAATTGCTAGTCTTGTCTCATATGCTTTTAATTAATTAACCAAAGAGAAAATAATACAGTTATTTTACCAAAAAAGATTATACTCCATTACAAAGCATATGATAGTGTTGGAGTAACAATCATCACGACGGTTATCAAATAAATCACAAAGAATGAGTGATTATAACTACTATAGTGATTCTTCATTCAACCCTTAATTAAAAAGCCTGCAAAGACTTATGCTCTATAAGTCAATATTATAAATTCTGAATTCGCTTCGACTAGTGATGAACATAAAACTTGTTAAGAAAAGAAAAACAAGAGATCTCACAGATGGAGCAAACCTTAATTTCCAAGCGCACAGATCTGAATAAAGTTGAATTTGAGCAGAGAAGAATAAGGGTTTATATGAAAAAAATAAAAGAGAAGAGACAAGAAGACTAGAAATAGAAAAAAAAAGGAATAAAGGAGAGTTCAAAGTTGAATCCTCGGGAATTGTGGTGGATCTCCTGCTGGTCGTTTGGACCGGATCCCCAAAATGGAAAAAAGGCTAAGAGAATGGAAGAAGCATGAACAAATATGCTTATATAAAGTCACCCCACCAAACACACAAAAGCCCTAATGATGAAGGATAATGTAATACCAATAGTAAATATATATATACTTAATATAATACGTAATGTATTTTATCTATCTTTTTATTTATCTTTTAAAAGAAATACTTTTTTTATTTGTTTTTTTAGCACGTGTCTTGTTTAAGACTAAGTAAATAAAATTTTAGTATATTCTATGTATCATACAAATAGTTGAAATATTAGTTTTTATATTTTGTTCTCCCATCCCAATTTGTATGGTATCTTTCAGATTTTTAGAGTTAAATAGAGTTTTACTTTGACTGCAATCTTTTCATATGGTTTTAAAATAATTTATAATATTTTTTAATATAGTTTTCAAATATATAAATTGTATTTCCTAAAACATGAAGTTTCTATGTTCAAATTTGCGGTTAAAAATAAAAAAATGACTCTCAAAATTCACACAGTGCTATGTAAATTGAGACAAGAATTAACATTTTTAACATCCAACTATGTGTTCTTTTTTATGTTTCTCATTTCAGTGTCTGTATTGGAGCTTGACTAAAGTTGGATTCGCGAGAAGTTCCAAGCGCTCCCTAACAAAGACGACTTTATCCAGAGGGAGACTTGAGCCCGAAATCCCTAGTTAAGAATGAAGAACAACCTACCACTTTATCACAACTCTTATTGGTCCGACTATGTGTTCTAAGATCACAACATTCAACGATTATTTACAATGCATTTTTAATTTAGCACCACAAGATTTTCTTTAAGAAAATATAATATTTAAAATTTGATGATGTGATATATAGTAATTAGAGGGACGAAATAAAATAGAACAAGTATTACTATAGTAGAGCTTAAAATTAATTAGTTGATGATATATATGATGTCATTTTGCGGTTGACATAGCAGAATTGTTGGAAAAGCTTTTGGGCGCCAATTAAGGTGCCGAAAAACAAGCATGAGCGTGTGGGCAACTGCCACCTCCACTCACCCACCATTGATTACGACTTTCTTCTTCTTCTTTTTTTCCTTTTTTTTTTTTGTAAAAAAATTTCCCAAAAATGCCCCTCGTTGAAGCAGGCGCGTCAATGAAGACGTGTCATACTTCAGCCTCCAAACTCCTTATATAGTAAGAGAATATAGAGATCGGAGGAGAATAAGATAAGTTGCTCAGATGATAAACATCTTTCACCTTAAATTCTAAGATTGTAGATTTGAATAATCGAGGGAATGAAAATAATGAAAAGCTCCTAAGAAGGATTAATAAAAAGAGATAGTGTAAAAAATATTTATATAATCTGTTAAAAACGTTGTAAAAAAGAAAGAGAGATAGGAGGCGGATATAATTTTCTTTCTATTTCAATGTCCAAACAATAATAATAAGAGAGAAAATAATGAAAAAAGTTGCATTCCATGATAAAGAAAGGAGGGTAAACGGGGAATGTCAAAGAGTACTAGCTAGCCAATCAACAGCTTAATTCAATTTGCACAGGTCCATCTCCCCAAAGACCTACAAAAAGGAACTTAACTCAAATTCATTACTACTTCCTCCATCCAATTTTTTTTTTTTAACTTTGTGTAGTAAAATAAGTCACTTTTATTAATAGTAAATAGATATTTTACAGTAAAATCGTTACTAATTATAAAAATATGTACGTAATATTTTTTTAAAATGACTAAAAAGGAAAGTCAGTCGTATAAAAGAAAAGCCAATCATATAAAGGAGTACTTAAATACTATTTGAGTATATGTGAAAGTGAAAATATTTTATATCATGTTATCCCCCGGAGTATGGTGAAATACTTTAAATCCTTTCATTACCAAGAAGTGTTCTTTCAGAAGCACTTTATCATATTAAAAATGAGCTTGCTCCGAAATAAATAAAATAGTTGGATAAATAAATTCTGAATAAGAATAAAAAAGCATTTCTTGTTTTTGTTTATTAAGGTGGTGACGTGATGAGATGGTATTGAGGCAAATAATTATAGGTTTGGACAATATCTCCTGTCTAAAAGAGGTAAAATAAAGGTGGAGCAGACAGATCGGACAAATGGCATTCTCCCCTGTCCCTACCCTTTTTTGTGGACATGGTATGATATATATGAAATTATCATATCATATCAATTTTTTGATAATATTAGTTTGGTATTACGGTATTTGATATGATATATAATATATTTTTAAAAATATTTGGTACGATATTTGATATTTAGAAATAACATATCAATATATCGATATCATGTCGAAGTATATAGTTATATATATATATATTATTATTATTATTATTATTATTATTATTATTATTATTATTAAAATACTAACAAATATGCAACCTAATATTCATGTTTGAAATTAAAACTTTGATTACTTTATATTTTGTTTGAAATATAATTGCTTAACAAAATGAGTTGTTTGTACTTTCTTTTGAATATACATATTTCTACATGAGTAATGTGTTAGTGTGATACAATTGAGATCTTTTTTTTGAATTGTCGAAATCATAATACTCTATTAGACGTGTATATATTAGTCGAAATTGAACAAACTATTCTTACCGATTAATCAAATCATAAAATATTGAAACCGAATACTGAACCATACCGAATTAATGGTAATGATATAATAGTATTAAAAACGTCCGAATGCCGAAATTACAATATCGAAATTTTCAAATACCGTACCATACCATATTCACCCCTAATCACACTTGCAAATAAGTGTTAGCTTGAAAAAAATTTGTTCCAAAATAAGTATTGCCTTAAAATTTAAGATAAAAATAATATAACTATTTTCAAATTTCAAGAAACATCTAATAAACTATATATATATATATATATATATATATATATATATCTTATATTTATTATTTTTCTTAATAGGTATGAAATGATTTAAAACGATACTTATCGAAGGCGTAGAAAAATACTGCAATTGGGACCAGTTGAACCAACGAGTTGTCATTAATTCTAGTTACCCCTTTGTTGTCACCAAAGACAGTAGTACTATTAATTTCGATAAATTTCATAGCTTATTTAATATTCTTTAGTATGGCTTATTCTCACTAAAGTCACTAGTGCAGTTCACTATGTCCGAATTTGCCTTTTCAATTCTTTTCTCTTTTTTTAACCTTCTAGGTTGTTTCATGGGTTTTTGTAACTGATCAATGATAAAGGTTGGGGATTTTTTCTTGTTAATTAATAAATGAGCATTGATTTAGTTGAATGAACGAAAAAAACATTATGATTCGACTTAATAACCGATAAATTGAAAATCATAACAATTCATTAATGGGAATCTCCTAATTTTGAACTTAACCTCTCCTTTTCCCTTTTCCACGTTTGAAGTTAATTAACCACCTCAACTAATTTACTAATGAATTCCACCTTCCTAAAAAAAATCATCTTAAGCTATAATTATCAAAGTGCACCAACAAAATGTAAATTGTAAGTCCATCTAGAAATATTAGGAATCTTTTTAAGGATATGCGTGATTACTAATTGTGGCTTAAAGGAAGGTAATAAACAATAGTGATTCAAGAAAACTTAATAATTTAGCAAAAAATTACTAAATATTTAACTAATAAAAAACCCAATTACTGTCATAAATATGCTTGAGCTAGGTCGTTGTAAAACTTAAAATCTTCAATCCTTCTCAAGTAATAAATATAAACCCATGGTTGTTGGTTTACAGGTTAATGTCGGGTTGTAGAACTATTAACGACATGACTTTAAGGGGAAAATGAATCAAGTTAAAAATAGAGGAAGATCAGAGGTAGATATTGTGTTGCAAGTAGAATATATATTATATAATAATCACATGCTAAATATATAAATGCACAAATGAAAAACATGATTTAATTGTTGTTGCCCGCAGGGGCGGCTGGTAAGGCTTAAAAAAAAGTCTTTTGCCTTAGGCCCCCAATTTTAGGGGGCCCCATTTTTTAGTTAATTAGGTAGGATTAAATTAAAAAAAAAAAATATTAGAACTAAGACAATAAATGCAAAGGCTCCATTTTTTAGTTAATTAGGAAGGATTAAATTAAAAAAAATAAAATTGTTAGAACCATGATAGATGTGACTATGACTTTTTGACTTTTCAATAAAAAGTTGTGTACTTTTTTTTTAATGTACAAGCTATCTTTTTTTTTTTTAACCTTATTTTTTTTCTAATTTTATTTTTATATATTCTATCCTTCTCCCTTCTATTTCTTCTCACTTTTTTTTTCTAATCTTACATCTCTCTCTTATTCAAAGCTTAAAAATTTACTCGTTCTATTGATAATTTATATTTTAAATTTGGAGAAAACTATATTGCAGCAGCCCGATTCATTTTTGGAAATCAAGTCTTCATAACTTTTGAATTCGGTAATATCATTCTAATTTCTAATATTATTTTTGTTTTGTGTCTTATGTTTATTATATTTTTTATTTGATATTGTAAATAGTGTTTTAAAATATTTGTTAGATTTTGATGTCGCTATAGATCAATTAAGAGGTTTAGTTTCTTTTTTTAAAACATATAGAGAAGAAGGATTTACAAGTACTATGATTTCGGCTAAGGAAATTGCATTAGAAATGAATATAGAACCTGTATTTCGTAAGAAACGTGTAATTTATAGAAAAAACCAATTTGATGAGAATGTTGATAATGAAATCACAAGATCTCTTGAAGAATCATTTAGAGTTGATTACTTCTTATACATAGTAGACAAAGTCATCTTTCACTTCAAAATAGATTTGAACAATTTGAAGTATATGAAAATATTTTTGGTTTTCTATTTAGTGGGAAAAAATTGAGATCATTAGATGTTGAGAATTTGAAAAAATATTGTCTTAAACTTGAATGTTTCTTAAAACATAATACTCACTCCGATATTGATGGTTTAGACTTATTTTCTGAATTAAAAGTGTTAAGGGAAATCATAAAAGTAGAAGACAATACTCTAATTGAGATACTCAATCAAATAAAAAGACTTGATTCTTTTCCAAATGCTTACATTGCTTATAGAATAATGTTAACAATTCCTGTAACAGTCGCCTCAGTCGAAAGAAGTTTTTCAAAATTAAAAATAATAAAATATTATTTAAGATCGATAATGTCTCAAGAAAGATTAAGTGGTTTGGCTATATTATCGATTGAAAAAGAATTATTAGAAGAGATTGACTACACAAAAATTATTAACAACTTTGCATCTCAAAAAGCTAGAAAAATAGATTTAAAATAAAAAACATTTATAATTTTTTTTTAAGGCCTCTAGTTTGATTTGGCCTTAGGCCACCAACGGGTTTGAGCCTCCCCTGGTTGCCCGTGAGGAATACGCTTCCTACAGACCACCGACTCTTATCATTATATATACACATATACCTAGCCTTGTATATAATATCACTATTTCAGCTCATGGAGAGTTTCCGCTTCAACCCCGTTCCAACTCTTGTTATCTCATGTATTCAGGTTAGTAAAAACAGAAACAAAATAGATGAAATAAACAAAAAATAAATAATCTGAGTCCACAGAATCCACTGTGTATCTTAAGAAATTTAATCCCATCAAGTATCCCAGGTTGTAGATTAATTACTCCCAAGATAAAACAGATTAACTATTAAAGAAGTAGCGGTACCTCAAACTTCAATGATTTCAACGAACTCAAAAACAGCAATGAGAACACACACAGACTCAGTCGATCTGTTTTGAAAAATGAGAGAAATCTCTCTATGTATATCCAATTGCAGCAAGGAATGCGTCTGTTCAGACAAGAGTGTGGACTCATCTGTTCAGACATGTCTTTCCAGAATGTTTGTATCTTTTGGGAAAAGAAATATTTGTTCGGAAGGAACATGTTCCTTCTGAAAGACTTTACCATTACACGAGAATTTTCCACACCTTCTACTTAACCCTTTAAGAGCCAAAGGAAGTGTTTTATAATAGAAAGACAACACTTTTTTCTTTCTTTTACTAATATGTGAGAAATGACTTTTCATTTTCAAAGACTTTCTATTCGAAATGATTTTTCATTTTTCCTCCAAATTGGTTTCCCCATATTTTCCATTCATTCTTATTTCTCATTCACACCTTGCTAAAACCAAACAACTCTTCATTTTGCCCCTTCTAGTATAGACAACGGCGGAACCATAATTTTCATTAATTGGATTCAAAATATAAAAAAAAGTAAACATTAGAAAAAGTTGAAGAGGTTCGACATTTATTATATATCCATAAAAAATATTTTTAATTGTATATAAACAATATAATTTTTTATTGTATAAGTTCGAATAAACCTCTTAGGGGTCGTTTGCTACAAATATTAATAACACAGGGATTAGTAATGTAGGGATTAATAGTGCAGAGATTAGTAATGCAGAGTTTATTTTTATGAAGTGTTGGTTCATTGTTTCACACACACAATAATTTAAGAAATATTTTTATCTTTACATAAATCATAAAACTTCTAATGCGGCCTACCAAACGACCCCTTAGATTTGTACTAGCTTCGCCCCTAAACATTGAATTAATAAACATGTTGGCTGGCTCTAGTTGAGCCAATTAAATAAGGGTCCGGCATGAGGTGGTAGCCGAAGAGAGCAAAGTGGGTGGACCCAAAAAGGAGAAATAATGGGAGGCTTCACGTGGCGGCTCCTACGGTCTAGCGTGAGCTTGCCACTATCATTAAGCTCACTTCCATCATATTATTTCCACTCCCCAAAAACACCTTTGTTTATTGCCCACTAACATCTGTATTCCGTCAATTATTTTTTTTTTTTAAATTTAGTTTGTTATTTTTAGTATCCGTTTTGGTCATTAGAATTATTTATAGCATTGTTTAACTTTTCTTTTTTACATATTTAAAAATAGAAAAGGGTCAAATATATTCATATATTATCTTAAATAGTTTAAATATATCTCTCGTGTTATTTTGATTCAAATTTATCCCTCTTATGATATTTCGACACGAATTTATTTTTTACAAAGAGACACATATCAATCTCAGAATTAAATAATATACCTGTTTTTTTCAGCGAAATCTGCCACTCAGATAATACCTTAAATTGGCGATAGCCTATCAAATTTATGATCTTATCATCTAATTAACTCATTGTCTAAATTAAATTGATCACATAACTAATTTTATTTCGATAATTAATGAAAAACCTATTGACTTTATGATGATTAGGTAATTAATCATGGTGTACAAAAGAAAATTGTCGAGCAAATGCTAGTGGTTGCTGGGATTCCTTCAGGCTACCAATACAAGAGAAGATAAAATTGTATCCAATGATTATAAGGAATTTTTTTTTTAATAAAAAGTACAATTAACTAACTTGTTTGTAAAAAATAGAGTCCAAAATTTACCTTACAAATCTTTAACCCAAAACATAATAATCCAATATACAATAATATACAAAGTTTTCATATGTTTTTTCAAGGAACTTTTTTACTTTTTCTATGTACCATGTAGACCGTATCGTACTAGTTTAGAGTGAGAGTGACATGATGGCGCAAAATTGGGCATATGAAGATTATGCTGGGAGTTGTCTGGTTCCAGAAACTGCTTATTCTTTTGGCTTTAATCAAGTGCCTTCTTTGACCTTTTTCTCACAAGTCATTATTCACTCATGCTTAACTTTTTGTCTTTGGTTCAGCTGAATGCTGATATGGACTCTCATGAGTTTACGTTTTCCTATAAAGTCAGTTGTCCTTCGATTTTTGTTATTATTTGTTGGAAAAAAGGTATAGATTCCTTTTGAATTTGTCTTGAAAAGTCGGTTACACACTTGAACTATCATGGTGACCTATTACACATCTTAACTACTTAAAAGTGAATTTATTACCACCTTGAGACGTGTAACACCACTCTCACATTATGTGGTGTATTACACTCGCTGCCACATCAGCGCTACGTCAGCGTCATGTCATAAATTATAATTTTTTATTTTATTTTCTTTATTAATTAACTTTTCTTTTGTTAACTATAGTTTACTCTAACTAATCCCTAATTAATTGTTTTAATTCTCTAATAATTATATCTTCTTCATCACTAATTCCACCCATTTTCAATTCTCATTTCATCGGAAAATCATATTCTGCCTCACCTTCACTATTGATTTTGTTCTTCACCACCACTATATCACCTTCAATTCTTCTTCTTCTTTGTCACCCAACACCAAATATCACCACCACCATTATCATTTTTTTCTTCTTCACCACCTTCAATACCTCTTCTAATGTTTGTCATTCGCCACCATCACCACCAAACCCATAAAGCTGTTGTTACCACCAAACCCAAAAATTGATTAACAACCAAAATTTCTTTAACAAAGTCAAAAAAAAAATAAAAAATGAAAAAGATAGAAACAATTGATCAAAAATTTTCTAGATAAAATATAATTATTCACTAACAAATCTATGGGAATTAACCTGATTGCAAATTAAAAAAAATTGTGCTTTAAGATTGTGATAAAAAATAAAGAAGTGTGGTGAAAACAAAGAATGAAGAAGAAGAGGACAATGGGTGGGTTTGAAGAAGGAGAGGTGTGGGGGGGGGGGGGGGGGGAGGAGGTAGGGGTGGAAAAGAGGATTCTAACTTTTTCTTTTTTAATTTTAATTTCAAATTGACGCACCTATTTTTTATTTTTGTTTTATTTTTTGCCACGTCAAATTTAGGGGGTAAGAAAATTCACTTTTGAATAGTATTGGTGTGTAATAGGTCACTATGATAGTTTAAGCATGTAACTGACTTTTCGGGACAAGTTCAAGGGGAAATTTATGCCTTCTCCCTTATTTGTTGTGTTATGTATTTTGATTATCATATTATGTTATAATTATTGTTTTAATACTAACTGGCGGTTTAATATGCTATTTCTTGTACTTCTATTGCTTTTTTTGGGATTGCTTTAATTTGGACTAATCCCCTTAAGACGAGGATCTACATACGAAATAACCTCTCTACTTTGTAGAGAAAAGGTGTGTGTACACTCTACTCTCCCACTCCATTTGTGATTATATTGAGTGTGTTGTTGTAATCAATTTGAATTAGCTTTTAGTATTTTAAAGTTAATATAGCTTTTAAACACGTTTTATAATGTTTATATAAAATTTTAGAAAATATTTTTGAAGCACTTATTTTTAAATCAAAATAACAAAATATAAGCCAAAAATTATAATTTATAACTTTTACTTATATATCATAAATTATAAACTCATTCAAACCGTCCCTTAGGGCATCTCCAATCTTACTCTATTTTACTCTCCAAATATAAAGTTCTCTATTTTTTCAGACAACCAACTCCAATCCAATTCTCTATTTTACTCTCTAAAAAAGAATTCTCTCTCTCTCTCTTTAATATTATATTATTATTTCTATTTCATTCTTATTTTCTTATTTCATAATATAAATTATTTATTTCTTTTATCCAATAATTATTTTATATAATTTTCATGTGATATAAAAATTTATTTTTTCATTTTTTTTGTTAAATATAAAATTACATTTTATTCTAAATTTTAAATAACATAAATTGCTAGAAAATATTATATAGTATACAAATTAATGGACAGATTCAAATAAAAGTGAAATACAATTACATAAACAATCAATTTTCGAAATTATTACGCTGCTCCCATAAATACTCTATTAATGCATTGCGGAGTTCAAAATGAGCATTTATGCCCTTAATTTTTTTTTATGTCTAGCTAAAAATTGTTCAAATCGGAGATTTTCATCTACCCCCATTTCTGTCGTTGGAGCTGGAGCCTCTACGACATCTTGAATTGGTGCATTAAGATCACGTTCATCCTCAATTATCATGTCGTGCAGTATAATACATGTAGTCATTATATATGTAGCACTTCCTTTCTCCAAAAACGTGACGGTCCTGCAATAATTGCAGAACGTGATTGCAAAACTGTGAATGCACGTTCAACATTTTTTTGGGTATGATTCTTGTTTCATCGCGAATTAATTATTATGATTGTATTTTATCTTGTATTTAAATTATTATGTTATGTATTGTTATCTTGTATTTAAATTATCATATTATGTATTGTATTTTTAAATTAACATTTTTGTGTATTCTTTATAGTGAAAGTTAATAGTAAAATCAAATTATATCATTGACGAAAATTAGAAAAAAATAAAATACTATTAATTCGGGATGAAAGTAGTATATATTAAATAATATATTTTAAAAATATTATATTACATTTAAAAAGAATTATGAATATTAGATATTTAATTAATGACATTGTATGTAAAATAATATGTTAATTAGAAAGTAATAGAAATAATAATAAAGTATTGAAAAAGTGAAATAGAAAGTGTGAATAGTAGTTCAATTCTCTAAATTTGAAGAATAGAGAGTGATATGGAGGTGGGTTGGAGTGCCCATTCTCTATTTACTCTCCAAATATAGAGAATGGAGAGTAAAATAGAAGTGAGTTGGAGATGGTCTTAATATCTTTTCTATGAAGATGGGCACCATCAAAAAAACTTTTTTCCTATACTTAATTTTGATAAAAGTTGGATCAAATAAATATCAATGCCAGAACTGAATTTAAATGAACTTTTTTGCTTTGAGAAGAATAAGATGTTAGTGGAGATACTTTTTGTTTTACCTTACAGGATTGCAATTTATTTAGCGAATAATATGATTAATCCATGAAGGTTTGTCAAAGGTGTATAATTAATCTCTTTTTGCACGCACACGTAGGTGCAAGAAAAGTTGTTTATAGGGACAGTGGCTAAATATCAATTACTACTCTCTAATGTTATTCACTGTTAGTTACTTTTTGGAGGAAAGCAATTCCCTCACCAAATAAATTGTATCATTATACTATAGGGTTTAATATGATTGCATTTTGGTTTACAAGTCCCTATTCAAAGTTATGCTCACAATTATTACTGTAATAATATGAATAAGATCATGATATGATTTTTGGAGAAAGACGCAACCAATAAAATAAAAAATATTAATGAAAAAACTTTTTCATATTAAATTTATTAATTATTCCTAATAAGTTTTTATATAGGCACATAAATGTTGTAGACTTCCTACATTTGACGTGATATATGTATATATATCATGTAGAAGCACAACAAATAGGACGGACTTTGCCTTAATCTCAAATATACATCAGAGATTGCAAGCAATCCTCACAAATAGGGGAATGTTTAAGCATGTAACTGCTTTATATTTCCGCATATCTAGAGACTATACATATTATTTTACAAAAAAATTAACTTTGTCGTATCTTATCCTTATGCTAGGTAATTGCATCTTATCAAGAAAATAAGCTCCTTTAATCCCACTATGCAATTGATCTAGCTTGTTGCATAAAATAGGTTCATTCTTCATTGTAGCTAATTTAGCAAGATGATCCGCCATTGTGTTGACTTCTCTGTAGCAACGAGGGAAGCAAAAATCAGCATTCCCTACTAAATCAACAGTTTCATCCATGATAATCTTCAAGTTGCAATTTTGAAAAGTTCAATTCTTCATCATATCAACCATGAGCAAATAATCAATTTCTATAATGCCTCGTTGATGCCCATTATTCTTTAGACATTGAACAACACACTTAGCAGTTGTTGCCTCAACAATATTATGATCTTTACACCAAACAGAAATAGCAAACTCAAGGCTGAACTCTCCAATGTTGTCTTTGACCATGCCTCCTATTCCAACATTTTCGTTATGCTCCAGAAATTTTTTATTTGTGTTAAGTTTAATCATCTCTTGTTGTGATCTATTCCACACCACAATTTTACGTTAAATACTTGGTCTCAACTTTTCTTCCACATGAAATGTTGATTCCAGTGGAGATCCATTTTTTGAAGCGGGAAAGCTTTGTACAGAGCTGCTTTGATATTCCAACTTATTTGTTGCTCTATTTCTCTAGCATAAAAACTGATTTTCCTACCATTTCTACAAGAAAACCTCGTCTTCTACAACTCCCAACAAATTTATATTGAAATTGTCTGAATCAGTGTATTGCATTCTAGTCAAATTCTAGCTCGGAGATAGAAATATCCATGGATTCCGGTGAAGAAAACCTTAGAACATTCTAGAGATTCATTGAGGAAGAGAGAAATAATTTCAACTTATCTTTTATTTCATCTGTCAAAATTGTTGTACAGTAAAAAAATCTGCATTCTATATATAGTACTATCTTTCTAGGCTAACTGTAAACATAAAATGTATAGAATATAGAAGAAAACTAAGTTGAACTAAGTTGGGCCTTCCTCACCCCCCACCCTTAAGCCGGAGGGTGAGTAAACTTCCAGCTTGCACATGAGAAACCTGTGTTGTGAACCAGATAAGGGCTTGGGAAAAATGTCAACCAATTGAGAAGAAGTGTGGACATATGAAAGAGACAACAGACCATCAACAAGTTTCTATCGGAAAAAATGGCAATCAAGTTCAATATGCTTGGTGCGCTCATGCATGGCAGGGTTTCTAGCAATACACAAGGCAACTTGGTTGTCACAATAAATAGATACATGAAGTGTAGCGGATATGCCAAAATCAAGGAGCAATCAAATAAACAGGTGAGCTCAACAACAGTCTTCTTGAGGGCTCTATACTCAGCCTTAACAGAAGACAGTGAAACGGTAAGTTGCTTTTTGGACTTCCAAGAGATGGGACTGCCACCCAAAGAGATGAAGAAACCAGTAACAAAACGTCTAGATGAAGGACAAGCAACCCAATCAAAATCCGAATATGCCACCATAGAGAAGTTGGGAGTGGAGTTGAGCAGGATCGAGTACAAGGTACTGAAGGACATGTAAGGAAGCATGCATGTGGATGACCTAGGGGCATTGAGAAATTGACTCAAATGTTGTACATAAAAATAGATGTTAAGTCGAGTGTGCTGTAAAAAATTCAACTTCCCCACTAATCGTCTAAAATGAGAATGATCAACCAACAAAACCCCAGAGTTAGCAGTAAGCTTGAGGTTGAGGGTCAATGGGGACACAACAGAGGTAGATTCAGAACAATAGAACTCCAAAAATAGCTCTTTAGTGTACTTGTGTTGGTTGATCAGAAAACCACAAAACGATCTGCTAACTTCCAGTCCCAGAAAATAATGCACATCACCAAGATCCTTGATTTTGAATTGGTCATCTAGAAAAGCTTTTAACGAGGTCAGCTCATGAAGATCATCACCAGACAATAAGATGTCATCCACATAGACAACAATCACAACAGTAGAAGATGTAGAACATTTGGTGAATAGTGAGTAATCATTGAGGCTAGATAAATAGCCTCTAGAAATGAGGGCATGTGATAGTTTGGCAAACCATTGGCGTGAGGCCTGCTTAAGGCCATCAAAGGACTTGTTAAGTCGACATATTAAAGAAGCAGATGAGGTAGAGGGGGCAGATACAGTGAGACCCGAAGGGATTTTCATAAATACTTCCTCAGAAAGGTCACCGTGGAGGAAAGCATTGTTGATATCTAATTCGAAAACAGTCCATGACTTTTGGCAGCAAAGGAAAGAAGACAATAGTCATGAATTTGACAATCAAGGAGAAGGTCTTAGTGTAGTCAATACCAGCCTTTTGAGTGTCCCCCCGAACCACAAATCTAGCCTTGTACCTGTCAATAGAGCCATTAGATTTTTGTTTGATTTTATATACCCACTTACATGGAATTGCATTTTTACCGGAAGGAAGAAGAATAATATCCCAAGTCAGATTTAATTCCAGAGCTTGAAATTTTTTAGACATCGTCTCCTGCCAAGAAAGGTTAGAAACAACCTGTCGATAATATTGAGGTTTATGCAAGTGAGATTAAGTATCTAGAACAGAAGTATAAGCAGAGTTGCAAATGAAATCTTGTAGATGCGCAGGAGGTTGGGTGGTCCTAGAAGATCTTATAAGAGAAAGAGGTGCTGGTGAAGGTATATGAATGAGCGGTGTATGTACAGAGTCAGATGGAGGAGGATTATCACAAAAAACTAAGTTGGGGTCAACAAATGAAGGAAAAACAGTGGAAGGGGAAGGAGATGAGGGGAAGTTATATTCAAGAAAGGACACATCCCTAGAGAAGAAGATGTTGGAGATTAAGAAGTTTATATCCCTTTTGCCAAAAGGATAACCTAAGAAAATGGATGGAATAATCCGAGATTGGAATTTATCTCTATGAGGGATATGGACTGTGGCATAAGTGAGGCAACCAAATGAGCGTAAATGATCATAGGTAGGAGGATGGCCATGGAGAATTTCATAAGGAGTTTTGTGTGAAAGAACAGTGGAAGGAAATCTATTGACAAGATAAGTGACTGTAAGTATGCATTCTCCCCAAAATTTTGTTGGTAATTTTGATTGAAATAAGAGAGTCATGGCAGTTTTCAGAAGGTGTTTGTGCTTTCTCTCCACAATACCATTCTATTGGGGAGTGTGGGAACAAGTGGTTTGGTGGGAGATGCTGTCACGACCCGGGAGCACCCCTTAGTCGTAACCGGCGTACTCGACCTCGAAGAGGTCTAATACAAGCCTCTTAGCATTCATTCATCGCATAGACACTAAAACCATAAGGAATTAAAAACTTTCTTTACCAAGAAAACATTTCATAAAAAAAAAAAGAAGCAAGCGGAAGACTTTCTAGACTCAATACATGATGTCTCAAAACCATCTAATACTTTAGAGTACAAAATTCGAGACTAATCCCATACACAACTTAAACAATACCAAAAAGACATAAAAGAACATATTGGGTATTGTCCTCGAATATATGAGGACTCACCAAGTCTTCATCTTCAACACTTAGAAACCTATCAAATAGCCATGACATGTCATCATCTCCAAATCCTTACACTTTAGTCCAAAAAGGGAAAGAAAGGGGTTAGCACAATTAAGTACTAAGTATGGAAACCACGCAAAAACATGCTAAAAAGGACATTTGGTTGAAAGTCATGCCTTATACCATTTTAGTAAAACTTCATGAACATTGACATATTAGACATATTATAGAACATAACCAACATATAAGACATTAACCACATTATAGACATACTCAACATTTTCACCACGTAACTCATTTCATCATCCAAGGACCCTTATCTAAAGTTACCCTAAGACACACTTGAGTGAGACATGAAATGGCCACCCATACAACCTCTTCATACACACCTAAGTGTTCCTCAAGGCTACTATAGACAAGAACCATCATTCTTCAAGTAACATACCAAGTAACTCACTTCATTAACATAAGCTATTCATTCAACAAATCATTTAGACAATAAGTCAACATTCTTCTTTAAAGTCATTTAGGACACATTCATGCATTTAAGGGACTTCACACTTTAGTCATATAGACTTAGAGAACTCACTTTAGCACCTTCAAAGGCTACTCGCGTCATGTGTAGATAGCATCTCATACTACTACCTACACTGTGTAGAACCTATCAAGTAACTAGAGTTCACATTAAGGGCATCAAGTTCTACACTTAAAGATCCAAGTGTCAAGAATGCTCATAGCACCAATTTCCAAGAGATTCAATAACAAAACTCGCCCAATATATACATCATGTCGTCACACCAAGCACAAGCAAGTATCAAGAAGGGTCGACGCCCTGTATCAAGAAGGATCAAAGCCCAATAATCAAGAGAATCAAGAACCATATTAAAAATGGCTTTCTAGTTCGTACTTAAAATGGACAATTTCCATTCACAAGACGGACTAAAAATCCAGAGTCAAGATGGCAAGTGATCCGAATCAAGAGGCATGCCAAGCGTGACAAAGTCACAGCCACTAGAAGGACAAGGTCCCAACAAGAGTGCTAGGTGATCAAACAATCCGTACAAGTGGACGAATTACACAAGCATCTTTAATGCCTTAAAGGATACCAACATGATAATGCCAAGTGACAAAAGTAACCAAGGTATCAAGATAACCCTTCAAATATACAAGAAAATAACAAGAGTACACGTACAAGTTTATACACAAACCTCGGGCTTTAGCATAGAAACAGTCCGACAAAACATCAAGAATTCAAACCGTAGCCCGACCAACGTATCAAGGTTCTCAACTTGTACACGAGTATATATAACCTTAAAAATATAATTACATAACTTATTTAACTTCTATTAGCTCAGTAATGTCGACGTAAAACAGGATCATTATCGCAAGTAAGTCTAGCATGTACAAATACAACTATGCTCCCAAAACAGTGAATCTGTCCAGCCTGGTACCCCCAAGTAGCAAGTTAGATTTGAACAGGAAAACGGTAAAATTAGACTTTATAACCTTCATGAAAGATGTAACTACATATCTTAAGGTTGCAAACAAATAAGAATCACCACAAAATACATTTTGTACAAAAAGATATATTCAAAACACTACAGCTGAACATGCAGGATTTCAATTTCCGAAATCTGGGCAGAACCGACCCTATGTTGCATCCCATATTTCGTATCCATAACAGTTAAATTAGCGTTTTACATAAACATAAGAGTTGTAGGTATACGAGTTAGCTTTCCAAATCATATGTTTTCATTTCAAACTAAGTTCTAGATAGAGAGATATGCATAAAATACCAAACACTACCCAGCTCGGAAACAAATTTTGTCATTTACCAAAAAAAAGTGTGTGTCTCGAATTCCAGCCAAAAGAACCAAGTTTTCTCTTGTGATTTTGAAGAACAATCTATTTAGATAAGTTTCTAAGGTTCTAAGGCTTAAGGAAAATGAAATTACTAAAGGAGGGTGAAAATATATAGTCAAACAAGTGATGTTTATCCCTTGGGCAGTTGTCCTTCCAAGATGCTGCCCAAAAATTTGTGTGCTGCCCAAAATACATACATATACACCTATATATATATCCCTCATCTCATTTTAAAGTTATACATAATTCCAATTAGAATATTACCTAAACACCTCATCACAATCCTTTGCATCACATTCACATATATGATATCATGTCAACACTTCAATTCCTCATATAATGCCTTCAAGGCCATAATCATAATACATTCCATAAGTAGACACCTCCACCATAAGTGGATCACATATCAATCTATCACAATTCTATATCAATTCTACATTAACAATGAAGTTAGGCCAATTTACCCTTTTCCAAAGCCACAATCACCATTCCTCAACTCTCCAATAATTCATAATAGATAAGCATAGATAATAATAGAAATCAACTATTCAACTCAATTTAAGCATAATTCTATCTTCATTCAATCATAAACAATAACCCCACTTCATAAGCCAACTTTAGGAAACTTGCAAAGACACGGGTTCATGAAATTTTCTTTCTTAAAACCATCAATAAACATCAATAATAACATAAATCATCATTAAAAATCATTTAATGCAAGAACCTGTGCTAGAATCGAAATTAGGATTTTGAGTTTTTGAACAACTTTTGAAATCTTTTGGATTGACTCTTTGATTGAAGAAGGAATCAAAGATGAAGAGTCCCCATACCTTAATATTCAAGAACCAAACGAAATTGGAGAAGAAATCAGTAGCCACCATCCACCCTAGCTCCATCTTTCACCTTGAGCTTCCATGGGGTTCTAGAGAGAACCTTTTTGAAAGAGGGAGGGTTTCTTTTTTTCTTCCTAATTGGAGTGATTTAAATGGAAGAATTTTGGTCAAAAAGGGTTTTTATAATTGCTAGGAAAGGCAAAGATTAATAGGGACTCAACTTAGGAAAAGAATTAAGGACCCACAAAGTTAAACTTAAAAGTTTTCACTAAACTCATCTAAGCTCGTCCTTTTTGACAGTGCTTCACTATTTTGGGCATAACCTTTTATTCCGAGATCGGAAAAGAGAAAACTTGGTAGCGTTGGAAAGAGGACTTAGAGACCTTTAATTGGATAGGTAGTGGTCCACCTAATTCATTTTGAGCTAAAATATATGACCATTTAAAGTTGACCCTTACAACTCACTAGTTCAAATGACTAGTTTCCGGACGTCACGGTCATTTCTGATCATTTCATCAAGTTCTCAACTCCAAACTCACATGTGAGGCTCTAGTTTCACTAGTTCGTTTTTAGGGTCATTACAGATGCCAAGAGAAGTAAGGTAAGTAGTATAAGATAAGAAATAACCTAATTCAAAAACATTATCAGTTCTAATGGTTTGAACATTTATATAGAAATGAGTAGAGACCATAGCTATGAAAGCTTGAATAATAGAGAAGGCATTGCTTTTACAAGAAAGAAGGTGGGTCCAGGTGACCCTACTAAAATCATTCACAATAGTAAGGAAATACTTAAATCCATTGTAGATGGCAGTATGGTATGGACCCCAGAGGTCGATATGGAGAAGTTGGAAAGCTTTAGAAGAGTGAGTAGTGCTAAGGGGAAAATAAGTTATTTGTTGTCTAGCCATGGGACATACAAGACACGTGAAAGATTGTTTACTAGAAAATTGAGCCGACAAATATGGTATATAAATCATTTTGACAAAAGGAATATGGCCCATTCTTTGATGCCATAACAAGTCACTCTTATTTATAGAAACATAATTACAAGTTGTAGAGATTACATGAATGGAATCAATAACAGAATTAGAACTACTAAGACGATCAGAATAATGTGAAGTTGTTACATCAGTGAGTGACACAATAGTAGAAGCAGGAACAACATGGGGCAAATGCAAAATATATAAGCCATGTTCAGCTCTACCAATTTCCAATGGCCTCTTTAGAGAAGGGCCTGTAAGAAAAAGGAAATAGTAGTAAGGAGAGCAGAACATTTGAGTTGAGTAAGAAGTTGATTTATGGAAACTAAATTGTATTGGAAAGAAGGTACCAATAAGACATTAGTCAATGTGATACTAGGAGATAAAGAAAAGGAACCAACATATGTTACTTAAACCTTGTAGCCATTTGGCAAAGTAACAAGGAAATGGAATGGTATGCAGTAAATGTTTGTGGGGAGTCAAATGATTTGTGGCTCCTGAATCTATGGTCCAGGATATAGAATCGATCGTGGAAGCATTAAAAACAATATTGTTAGCCAAACCTACAAAATTGGCAACATGAGGTGATTGAGGAGAAATGTGAGCCTGGTTGAAAAGAGACATGAGGTGAGCATATTGATCCTTGAAAAATTCATGTGGGGTAGACTCAATAGGATGTTGATCAGATGATTGAGTATTCTCAGTAGATTGGTCTACTTGGACACAATTAGCAGACTTTTTGTTTTTGGTAAACTTGAAATATGAAGGGAACACATGCAATCTGTAGCATTTGTCCATCACATGACCTGACTTTTTGCAATATTTACATACGAGCATGGACTTGTGCTGGTCGAAACTTATCTTCAGGGAAAATCTCCTTGGATTATTATTTTTCCCAGCTATGGATCCAAAATCAGAAGTAGAACCATGGAAGTAGTTGTTAGGTTGAGCAGAAGCAGAAGTGGAACCATGAAAGTTGTTGAGGGATTAACAAACTTTCTAGAACTAGACCCAGAAGTAGAACCATGGAAATAGTTTGAAGAGTTAGCAACGAAAGATGATGAATTAGTAGAAAATGAGGGATATCAGATTGTATTTCCCTCTGTTTTTCATCCCCAATTAGCATAGAGTAGGCCTTTCCAACAGTAGGTGTGGGGGACATCATTAAAATATTGCTCCTAACAGTATTGTATACATCATTCAAGCCAAAAAGATACGACGATCTACCAGGTATGCTCTGATACCATGTCAAATTCCAACTCAGAGACAGAAATATCCATGGATTCCAGCGAAAAAAACCTTAGAGCATTCTAGAGATTCATCGAGAAAGAGAAATAATTTCAACTGATCTTTTATTTCATCTGTCAAAATTGTTGTACGACAAAAAAATCTGCATTCTATATATAGTACTATCTTTCTAGGCTAACTGTAAACAGAAAATGTACAAGATAGAAGAAAAATAAGTTGAACTAAGTTGGGCCTTCCTCTCTTATGTTAACAATTCTATCCCGGTGTATGTCTTCCACCAGTCTTGAAAGAAGACTTTAACTTGCTTGCTCTGTACACGACTCCAAAAGGTTGACCAAAAAACTTCTATGGATGTTTTTTAGGTTAAATATTAATGAAGAGGTTCTTAATACTTTCTCGCATAGTTATAGCACACCATAAGCATTTTTTGACAGAAACTATATTTCTTTTTTAAATTTTAGATCCAATTTTTGCCTGCTCTGTTTACTTTCTTGATACTCCTTTTCAAGTTTATCCCAAATTTCTTTTATTAGCATACACTTTATTTTAATAATGACATCTAATGATAAAAAAAATTGCAATGCAAGATCACAAAAAAAGGAGACAAGCACACAAGAAAGGACAAAGGATAAACAAGACCACTCAATCTATACATGAAAGATAACCATTCTAAATGAATAGACAACTCAAACACACATGAAAGGACAAGATTGGACAGACAAGAAGGACTGAGATTGTCAAGACCCAGGGGTACACCCTAGATGTAACACATTGTACTTGACCCCGAAGGGGTTTCATACAAGCTCTTAGCATATCATCACATACGATAAAAGAAATGATGTAGAAATTTTAAAACTTTATCCATACAATCGAAGTCTTTTATAAAAGCAAGCGAAAGTCTAACTTGTCTCAGTTATAGCCATCTAATACAATCTTTGAATTAAAAATAGGGTCACAACCCTCTCAACATAAATCCGAAAATGAAAGTACTAGAAAAAAACTACTAATGACTCAAACGTCCTCGAATCTTGAGGACTCACCACAAGCTAGGAGAATAGTCGATCCAAGCTTGAACCCTGGGAAATCACCTTAAGAACCGGAACCTACACTTTGTGTAAAATGTAGAAAATATGGGTTAATACAAAAATTGCACTAAGTATGATAGTCATGCACAAAATCATGCTAAAGAGGACATTTTATTTGAAAAGCATGCACTTTACCAAGTTTGAGAATCATCATGCACTTTTTAGTATAAAAGCATAAGTCACAAGCATATTCAACATATAGATCATTGTATCATAATAGAACTATCTCACGAGTAACCCTAAGTTATACTTGTGCAATGCATAGATAAAGATCCCATAATCCCATCTACACTAAGTACCACTTTTAGGCCACCATAATCATACTTATCATTCTTTATTTTCATCTTTAGTTAATACTCATAGACAATGAAACCTTCACAAAATTATTAAGTCATATCATGGAAAGCAACTCATAGCAACAATTCACATTATGCATACTTCATTACCATTAGCCTTCATATCAACATACTTAGTAGCATCATCATAAACATATTTCATAAATCATTATAACATGAAAGGAACACACCATAACTACTCTCAATGCCTACTTGTGCAATGCATAGATGAAGTCTCATACCCTCACCCACACTAAGTAGTGCATTCTTGAAAAGCCATAGTTCATTATCATTCATTATGGGGGTAAGCCTTAACCGACATAGACCATGTGAGCAAATCATGAAATTCGGTGTAACCCACACCGAAAAAGGTGTCCTAATTGCCTAAGGTAGAACCATTAACATTTAGCTTAGGTGGATCCACTAGCTAATAACCTATGAGGGCACATAGTTTATGGGATAAAGAGATTGTTACTAGATACCCTGCCTCAACTCACATATGGGCATCCATCTCAAGAGATTGCTACTAGAAACCCCACCTCGACTAACGTATGAGTTTCCATCTCAATCAATATCCACTTTGTACTTAGCATTATTCCCTACGGAGTACTTAACATTTCATTACTTAAGATGATTAAAAATGGAATATATAAATTTTTACTAGATACCCCGCCTCAACTCACGTGAGGGCATCCATCTCATCCCAACATTCATTCATAAGATAACTCATAGATTCAATAGGTGAGAATAACCTTTCATCCTAAGAATCCTCATATTGTGAGAAAACCTCCCACAACATGTCATTATCATTCATAAGTGTATAATCGAGAATAACCTTTCAATCAACACATCATCATTACCATAAGCATAGAAACTTCATTCATACTATATTCATATGTGTGTGTATAGTGAGAATAACCTTTCAACAACATCACCATTACATCATAGTCATGATCACATTACTCTCAAGGTATTCATAACGCTATAAATATCATGAACATACAAAATTCCCCTAATTTACCCTTCAAGGACCATGGACTATAATTCACCAACACATCTAGAATTACTACATTAGACATGGATGATGACATAATTCAAGTAATCAATTCATAATATTCATAATTCTATAACATTCTACTAGTATCAATCAATACCCACACTTTAAGATCCAGTTTGAGAATTAGGGTAATTCATGGATTCTTGAGGAATTCAACTTAAAATCATATAAATCATCAATATATCCATAAACAAACATAATTCAATCATTTAAAACTAATTTGAAAGGAATCCATGAGATTTAAGTTAAACCCTAACTTTTGAGTTTTTTTTAGTTTTGAAATTGTGGGTTTTTGAGGGGCTCTATGGGTGAAGGCTGATGAGCCCACGATTTGGACTCTTTTAGGGCTTTATTTTGATAGATTTAGTGTCCTCAAATGCATATTTTGTCTCAATAACTGATAAAAATCCTTGAGTTTCAGGTATTTGGAGTTAGAGACTAAGCATGGACACTATTAGGCAGAAAGGGACAAGATAGCTGAAAAGAATGAAGAATAGATAGCTTGAGGATTGCCTAAGACATTAGGCGAGATGGCGAATGGCTTTGGTCTTGCCTAATGTTCCAGTGTGCCAAGCTCTGAAGGAGAAAATCGAGTTGGCGAGATAAAGGAGCACTAGACGAGTCGCCGAACGATTTCGTGATGCAGTACTCCATCGCCCAATGTTATAGAACTTGAAGGTGCTGAAGGACAATGCAGAAAGGCCATGAACCAAACCAAAGGGCGGATCGCCGAATGGATCGTCGATCCCGACTAACTGCACTGAGTTATCTTTCGCAACACATTTTTTTGACAACTATAAATACCTGTTTAAATTTTTAGCTTAGTAATCAAGTTTTACATTTCAGAACTCAGTTTTAGAATTACTCAGTTTTAGAACTTAGTTTTTGGGAAAAAAATTCCTTAGCTTAGAAGAGTTGAAGATTTCCATTTCTAAGCAATTAGAAGTGGATATTGAAGATTCTTCATCCTTGACGTGTGTAAATACAATATTTATCGTACCCATTTGATGGAAACACTTTTCGGTATTGATTTCTATCTCTTTACTATGTCTGGCTAAAACCCAATTCTTAGGGTGTGATTATGTGAATATGAGTTGAATTTGCTGCTGGATATTGCTTATAGATAGTTATTTTGCTGTTTAAAGGTGATTTCGTTCGATAGTTGTGTTTGAATTTAATGGGGTTGTAATTGCAAACACAATTTTATCTTCGTGTTTTTTACTTGCTCGAGAGAGGTTGTAAAACCAAAACTACTGAATCGATAGTCTGTGGTTATTGGGTTGTCGTGGGTTCAGCTCGAGAGAGTGAATCCTAAACCCTCTCCCACACATTCAGCTCGAGAAAGTGAATGGACTAAGGCGAAGGTTACGCTTCATTGCCACTTATTGGTGTTCGAGAGCAACCGATTTGATTCGGGGTAAATTGTTCGAGAGAAAATATACCCCCACTAAAGTCTAGCCTAGTTACCAATTTACAGTGATTTACTATAAATAGCATTTACCCGGTTGTTTATTTTATCCCATATCTCTATCACATCCCACGAATCTCGTCTTCATAATTACATTTTCGTTTTAGTTGATAATTGCTTACAAAACCCCCTTTGATAATTGACACTTGTGTCACCCTTTAATTTATCATGTTTTTCTTCGTAAATGTCTATAGCTATGATTAACTTGAACACATTTTTGCTTTTTTATTAATTCTCAATTACAAACCGCTCCCTTGGGACTCGACCCCAACTCACTAGTTGAGTTATATTACTATTGAATGACCGTGGACGCTTAGTATTGGATGAAGAGCCCGGATACGTCAAATTAAAATGGCGCCGCTATCAGAAATGGTGTTAGTTGAAATTTTTTAGTTAAGTTGAATTTTGTTCTTGTTAGTTATAATTCTACTTACTTAATTTTTACCTTTGTCTTGCTTGTTTGTGCTTTGAAACAACGGAGGTGAGTATGTCGAGTAGTACTTGCAAGCAAATTGAGTTTCCTCCATTTGAAGTAATGATGTTCAGTGATCACATCCTAACCTTCAAACAATTAGAAGGTGAACGAATTCATGAGGCATGGATAAGGTTTAAAGAACTTCTAGTTCAATGCCCAACTCATGAAATTCCCAATATAGTCCTCATGGATTACCTTTACAGAAGTCTTGATCCCAGAAACAAGGTATTGGCTGACCAACTCATTCCGGGTGGTATTGCACAGCAGCCCTATGTGATAGTAGCCCACCTGCTTGATCACATGGCTGAAACAAACCAAGAAGTAGAAAAGGACTTCCTGTTGGTCGCACTGATGACTCAGATTGATGAGTTGTCCAAAATGATAGTGAATATTAAAGTCCAACGCAAAACGAAGGACAAATACATCCCTCCTTGTGAGCGAAGAAGGCCTAAGGACAATGAGGGTAAACGTGTCGAAGGAATGCTCTCAATCATTTTCCATAAGGTAAATGAACATGATAGAGTGCTAAAGAGATGAAGGAGAACATCAAAGTGATGAAACAGATGATTGGTTCTCATTCCAGATCTATCCAGCTGCTCAAGAACCTTATTGGCCATGTGATGTCTCATCTCTACCCGCAACAAAATAGGGGGTTGCCAAGTGATGCTATGGCTAACTTCAAGAGTGGAGTTTGAGTGTCGACTTGCGTCTTGCCACGACGTTAACTAAGGCGCTTCTTGGAAGGCAACCCAAGGTTTTATCGCTTTAAATTGTTATTTTAGAATAATGGTGTGTTGATTGTGCAGGTTTAAGTGTGGGAAATGTTTGAAAAGTATAGTTTGGTGAGCTAAATTCCAGTTGGCGACCCCGACCTAGACCGCTGTTAGACTCAAGGCAATTTTAAGGTGGAGTTTGTAAAACTCGGCGAACCCAGGAAATTATTGGCGAATCACCGATCAAGTCGGTGATCTCGATCTTGTCCGCCGTTTGGACTCCCTCATCAATTAAGGGTCCTGTAAAGCTCGACGAGGTAAGTTACCACTCGGTGTGTCGCCTAGTGGTCGATGATCACGACTAACGTCGTCGAATGAGTGAAATCTGGACAGTTTATTCAAGTGCCAAATGTTTAAATTTTGACTTTTTTCATTTTCCCTCATTTTTCATCTTCCTAAACCCCGCACCTATTTAGTATTTTAGTTATTTCCGCACTCTATAAGTATTTTAGTTGATCAATTGGTGCTTGGATTTGGATTACATTGCTGCCTAGTTTTTCAATTTCATTATTTTATCAGCATTTAAGGTTAGTTTTCCAAACTCCGCATTTATTTTTAGTATTTTGTACTCTTATGCAAGCAATATTATGTTGATGATGTGTGCTGGGCCTCACTGATAGGATTAGAGTGTTTATGGTTGAATTGAATTATTAATCATGCCCGTAATGCTTATAGTGTCGATTCACCGAGTTCTTATGCGTTGAAATTGGTTAAATCTTTTAGGGTTGTGCTTGCATGTCGTTGAGTTTAGCTGGATGAATTTTGAGTAACCCATATTTGTGCCAAACGATGTAATTTGCCTTATGATAGAGCGGGTGACATAGTTTTTAAGGGAAAATGTCGTCAATTGGCCAAGTTTGGCAAAACTCGGAGAAGTCTGATTATCTCGGGGTAATAGGTGTTATGGGTCTTGTTTGAATTCGAGTTGTGATTGTTTGATTTTTGTTTTCGGGGTTGCGGGTTGTATTCGTGAAGTTAGGTTGAAAATAGACACGTTTGGTCGAGCTCGTCGAACCACTCGACGGTTCGTCTAATGTCCCTATCTCGCCTTTAATTTCATGCTTTATTTGATGATTGGTTATGTAACTTTCAACGAGAAGCCTGAGGTCGCTAAGCGCACTCGGCGACTTGCCGAAAGTCTTCTTGATCACCTTTTCTCTACATTCCTGAACCTTATTTGCACTGTAACTTTTGGCGAGCAGAACCTTACATACCGAATTTTGTCAGTGATTTGCCGAAAGGCCTTTCCCATCGCCAATTTTCCTCAACCTTTAAGCTAATCCTTTCGGCGAGCCCGACCTAGCTCGCCAAAGCGATTTGGCGACTCGCCAACCGATTCGGCGAGTCATTTTGCAAATGTGTTTCTATGAATTTGATTAAGTTAGTTTTAACTTTTTCTCGATGTTTTGCAGACATGGCTAGATCTAAAGTTGCAGGAAGAAATATGCCATCCCGAGGGAAAGAAACAGGGATTACACTCAATGAGAGTGCAACTGCATCCAAAGGAAAGGCCACAAAACTGTCCATAACTGGTGGGAAAGACAAAGGTAATGACAAAACATCTGTGTCATTGAAGGCAAGCTCCAACAGTGACGACATATATGACACTTACCTTACCACATCTGAGGGTGAAGATGAGCATCAAGAGCCTCAAACTATAGCGTTTGATGATGATGAGCTTGTAGCAGCGCAGATGGCAGAGTTACAATCTAAAAAGACGCCTGATCAATCTAGAATTAGAACCCCTCATCCCACCACTTTCTCTCTTCCAGTTCCAGAGTAGGCAATGGTGCTTGCACCACCAATACAAGGTCTTCTGCCCAAGTCAATGAATAGATTAAAGACTGAGAGGCTGAAGATGATTCTTGAAGAGAAATGTATTTCCACGGATGGAGTAATTGGCAGGTACCCGAAGATAATGGATTGCCTGAAATACCACAAGTTCCAAATCTTTACAAAACCCCGTGGCTCTTATATACCAAACTGGTTAGAGAATTCTACAATGCATACAGTGTATTGATACCCCAGAGGAAGAAGCTAGCAGCAGTTTTCAAAGCAGTTGATTACGTGGTTGTTAGAGGCAAGAAGGTAAAGTATGATAGTGCTATTATCAACACAGTCTTGGGCATGTCCACGAGTATTAATGATCACTGCCAACACTTAATCAGAATAGAGAAGTTGGAAAAGATAAATAAGTGGTTAGCCCTAATGATTTCAAATGGTACTCCGAAGTGGTTGGCAGAATGGGCCCCAATTGTAAAAAAAGATCTGAACGTAGCTGCAATATTTTGGTTCAACTTTATCAGTAACACAATTATGCCATCCCAGAATGAGTTGATCATTTGCCTTGCTAAGACAGCCTGTCTGGGTTGCATCATAAAGGAAACTAGGATAAATTTGGGGATGATCATTGCTTTAGAGATTCTCATGCGTGCAAAACAGCGCCAAACCTCAATTTTCTTCCCGATTTTGATCACTGAGCTGTGTAGATGGGCTCGGGTACCTAGAAATGCCAAGAAAGATGTGGAAATGATTCTCACATCCTCTACTGATATCTGGAGGATCACGGCAGAATATTTAAAGGACCAAGCTGAAGAGAAGAAGAAGGCAGCCTCGGTGGATCCTTCCCCGGTTGTGGACACAGACTCCTTACCTGCAGAGGCATCTTTGCCTACTCCGGCCCATGGGCCTTTAAGTGCCTATACTACTACTTCTTTTGATATTCCTAGTTCTTCTGCTGCTGCACTGCCTCTTGGACCTGCTGCTGCTGCTGTCTCCGGACTCCGATCACCCAGGCTTCATTACTACGGATAGGACAGCTGGCCCATTCTGCTGATCGTCGAGCTGCTAGACTAGAAACCTCCATTCCATGCATGATTTAGACTGCCCTGGCAGATGTTATGACACTATTGAGTGCCGCCATTGATGCCCTTGCGGCTAGGATTGCGATGTGTGAGCGTGACCAATGGGTCACCAAGGAGGTGATAGCTTTAAGGGTCGCTATTGTTGCGTTGATGAGTGATGTGGATCATCTGAAGTCCACAAACCTGTCTATGATTTTCGGGACAGTGGAGATCCCAGATGTACCAGTTATTCCATCGACTACCACCAGAGATGGGAGTAGAGTTGAGGAGACTGATGATTCCGAATTTAAGGCAGAGACAGATGAGAAGATGCTAGAGGGAGCTAAAGAAGCTTCATATGAGGGCCTCGATGAAAATGAGGAGGCCATGATACATGCATTTGTGCAGGTTTCATTAGAGGATACATCCTTGGCCGGTCCTAGTGCAACTACTGTTTCTTCTGAGGTGACCCCGGGTACTGCGACCCGAGACAAGACAGATGCATCGGACACTGATGCCTAGATAGATGGAGTGACTACTTCGACATGATCCCCTCTTTACCTCCCTCTTTGTCTTACTTTTATTTTGACTTATGGATATTATATTTTTGTTTGCATTTGAGGACAAATGCTTTTATTTGTGGTGGGGTGAGGCTCACCTTTTGCGTGACTTTCGTAACTCTGGTTTTGTTTATATATTTGGGCTTTGAGCTTAATTTTTGTTATACACTGCTTTTTGTGGATGCTTGAGCTTGTGGCTATTTGTTTTTAATTGCAAATGATTTTTTACCCTTTCAAACAAAATTTGCCACCTCTTGTATGTGTTGAATGTGGATGTTCTCTTACAAATTTGAGTGCTTTCAAAATTTGACCCTTTCAAAGTTTTTTTGCCACTTCTTGTATGTGTTGAATGGTTTTATTTGTGGTGGGGTGAGGCTCAGCTTTTATGTGACTTTCGTAACTCTGGTTTTGTATATATTTGGGCTTTGAGCTTAATTTTTGTTAGATACTGCTTTTTGTGGATGCTTAAGCTTGTGGCTCCTTGTTTTTAATTGCAAATGATTTTTGACCCTTTCAAATTTTTTTGCCACCTCTTGTATGTGTTGAATGTGGATGTTCTCTTGCAAATTTGAGTATCGGTTTTGATCAATATCGTGACTTAAATATTGCTCATAATCGAACAAAAATGAATGCGCAGCTATAAAGAGTCCAATTGAAGTTGCATAGACAATATGTAAACTCCTTACATCTCGTTGTGACTAGCTAAGTATCGAATTGAGTCTCTTGTGATGATCATTGCACACTAGCAAAAGTGTGGAGTCTTGTTTGACTTTGGTGACAATGCCTTGTGTGATGAGCTTACCCTAAATCATGTGTGATGACACCTAGAATTTGCCCCGTTGGTCCGGTTGACTAAGTGATGCAATTTCTTGAGATAATCTTAGGTAACTTTAAAGAGTGTGAACCAATTTAAAATTATACCTCTTTTGTGGCTTACCTTGTGAGTGTGTGAACTTCTTTTGAGCACCCTTTGAGCCTAAACCTTTTCTTGGAAGAAACTTGATAACTTTTCTACCTTTTATTGACCCATTACCCATAATCCTCATGATCTGTGATTTGTTTGAATAACCAACTTATGACAAATGCCTAAGTTGTGGGTGTGGTGAAAAGAGAAGGCAAATCAAGTAAATGCAAAGAAGTCCCTTGTGCCCATGTTTTGAGAAAAATGGAACCCCTCCATATAAAAAAGAAGAAGAAAAGTTTGAAAAAGAAAAAGAAAAAAAAGTTGTGAAATAAAAGTTGTGGAAATACAAAGAAAATGGGGTTCCTAATGACTCATGGAAGATGAATAAGATGTGACTTTTGAGCTTGAATAAAAATGATATAGAGAAGGAAAGAATGTGTTGTTCATATCATATTTCATGAAGATTTTCACCCTATAAGCCTAAATGATCATACCATTACACTCAGCCCCATTACAAGCCTTGAAAAGACCTTTTTGATCTTGAATGAGCTAAATCAAAAGTTGATTGGAAAATAAGGGCAAACCTGTGGGTGAAATCATGCATTGTGTTTATCTTTGTGAGTGTGAGTGTTGATCTTGATTCCGAAACTTTAATTGATTAAATCATTGCGTGTGAATATGGAATCATTCTTTATGTGAGGGCATTTGATCACTTTTGTTGAGCTTGAACTTGCATTTGAAGCAAGTATAGTGAGCTTGAGATTCTTTGGTAATGGTAAGTTGCAACTTGAATCATTTAGCGCACAATTGATCCTTGTACGAGTAAGTTGAGACTTTTTGTGTGCATTCATGATTGAGTCTTGTGTAGCACTGTTTGAGACATTCATTTTGAACTGCTGAACTTGAGTTTTACTTGAGGACAAGCAAAAGTTTAAGTTGGGGGTGTTGATGAGCCGACGATTTGGACTCTTTTAGGATTTTATTTTGATAGATTTAGTGTCCTCAAATGCATATTTTGTCTCAATAATTGCTGAAAATCCTTGAGTTTCAGGTATTTGGAGTTAGAGACTAAGCATGGACACTATTAGGCAGAAAGGAACAAGACAACTGAAGAGAACGAAGAATAGACAGCCTGAGGATCGCCTAAGCCATTAGGCGATTCGCCGAAGGGCTATAGTATCGCCTAATGTTCCAGTGTGCCAAGCTCTGAAGGAGAAAATGGAGTCGGCGAGATAAATGAGCAGTCGGCGAGTCGCCGAACGATTCCGCGATGCAGTACTCCATCGCCCAATGTTACAGAACTTGAAGTTGTTGAAGGACAATGTAGAAAGGCGATGAACCAAACCAAAGGGTAGATCTCCGAGTGGATCGGCGATCCCAACTAACTGCGTCGAGTGATCTTTCGTAGTACATTTTTTTGACAATTATAAATACCTGTTTAAATTTTTTGTTTAGTAATCAAGTTTTACCTTTCAGAATTTAGTTTTATAATTACTCAGTTTTAGAACTTAGTTTTTTTAGACAGTTTTCCTTATCTTTGAAGAGTTGAAGATTTCCATTTTCTAAACAATTAGAAGTGGGCATTGAAGATTCATCATCTTTGATGTGTGTAAAGACAATATTTATCATACCCATTTGAAGGAAACACTTTTCGATATTGATTTCTATCTCTTTACTATGTCTGGCTAAAACCCCAATTCTTGGGGTGTGATTATGTGATTATGAGTTGAATTTACTGCTGGGTATTGCTGATAGATAGTTATTTTGTTGTTTAAAGGTGATTTCGTTTAGTAGTTATGTTTGAATTTAATGGGGTTGTAGTTGCAAATACAATTTTATCTTCATGTTTTTGACTTGCTCGAGAGAAAGGTTGTAAAACCAAAACTATTGAATCGATAGTCTGTGGTTATTGGTTTGTCATAGGTTCAGCTTGAGAGAGTGAATCCTAAACCCTTTCCCACACATTCAGCTCGAGAGAGTGAATGGACTAAGGCGAAGGTTGCGCTTCATTGCCACTTATTGGTGTTCGAGAGAAACTGATTTGATTCGGGGTAAATTGTTCGAGAGAAAATTTACCCCCACTAAAGTCTAGCCTAGTTACCAATTTACAGTGATTTACTATAAATAGCATTTACCCGGTTGTTTATTTTGTCCCATATCCCTACCACATCCCACGAATCTCGTCTCCATAATTTCATTTTCGTTTTAGTTGTCATTTTAGTTGATAATTGCTTACAAAACCCCCTTTGATAATTGACACTTGTGTCACCCTTTAGTTTATCATGTTTTTCTTCGTAAATGTCTATAACTATGATTAACTTGAACACATTTTTGCTTTTTTTATTAATTCTCAATTACAAACCGCTCCCTGGAACTCGACCCCAACTCACTAGTTGAGTTATATTACTATTAAATGACCGTGGACGCATAGTATTGGATGGGGTAGTTGAAAAGCTACCATACCTTATTGACGATTTACCAATAATTTGAGGAGGAAAGCTTGATTCTTCAACCCTAGATTCACCTTTCTTCTTCTTCTTCTTCCTTGGAATTCTAGAGAGAGTTTATTTGGGGAAAAGTTGTTGGTATGGATTTAGGCTTTGGGATTTTATGAAGTGTATGACTTAGTTAATGACTTAAAAAGTCTTATATAGGTCTATTAAAACAATATAAAACGACCTCACATCAAACTAACTAAAAAGGAAATTACTTAAAAACCCCCAGCCTTGGTCGAATTTGGACAGTGTTGCAAGCATGACCCACAGACTGTGGGTGGGACCACGGCCCGTCCTGTAGGTTAGTGGCTCGTGGTCTGCAGTTTGTTGGTTGGGGGATTGAGCTACGAAGCTCACCCACGAGGCGTGGATGGACATACTCCCTGTAGGTTCCCATCTGTAGGTCACTTTTAGGGCATTTAGGGGTAGACTTTAGGGTCCTCCTCAAGGACCCTTGGTTGGTCCTTGGAGAGTTGTACCTTGACGTTACAGAGACTAAGAGATTGACACTCAAACTTATAAGGATTGAGCAGTCCTCTGTGAACAAAACGAGTAAAAAAATAACAACGAAAAATTTAGAGAGCGAGAAAGAGAGGGAGAGAGAGGGGGCATAGAGGAATAAATAAGAGAGTCAAATGAAAGAGTGAGATATTAGAAGACTTTTTCTTTATTTGCTATTAATACAACTTATAACAACATATATCAAAAGACTCGAAACATTGAGAGAAAAAAATCATGTCTAATATTTGGGCTCTTTGGAGGAGATTTCGAGTTGGTAGGGATTGGGAAAAAAAATTCAATATGCAATATATAAATATTGTATAACCAAATATATAAATATATATGTACATCTATGATATAGTTATACACAATTATACACAATTTATACAATATCAGTACATTACATATGCATACAATCATTTTTGTTGATTTTTTTATGAGTAAATTTTAGGTTTAGCAAACATAAAAATCATATTTGTATGTTATAGTTATAGATTGTATAGAGCATCAGATTTGTATAAATCGTAGGCAGACATTTTGTTTGTATAAAGCGCAACGATTGTATACGTATACCAGTCAGATAATTATATATTTGTATCAATGATTGTGTTTGTATATCTGCATAAAATTCTCTCTCTCTCTCTCTCTCTCTCTCTCTCTCTCTCGCTTTATACAACACAAATTATACATTGTAATTTGTATAATTTGTGTTTGTATAAAGCGAGAAAGAGAGAAAGGCAAAAGAGAACTGGTAGGGGAAGATCTGTATTTGTATAATTATAAGTATATAGGACGAAAATATATGTATTTGTATTTGTATATACAGTTCTCTCGCCTTATACAAACACAAACACAATTTATACATTTGTGTTTGTATAAAAGTGAGAGAGACGAGGGAGAGTGGCGAGTGAGATTTCTAGGGAGAGAGGCGAATGGCAAGTGTTTGCTATGGATTATAATTATATAAAACTGTGGTTATAACATTTAATTTGAACTAATAGTTTGCTATTTTATAAGAAAAAATCCCTTTTTTTTATTGCATATGTAGTTATGTAAGAAGCCCAAAAACATAATGGGTAGACTGATATTTTAAAAGGTACATGGCAATTTAGTAATTAAAAAAATAAGATTAATGAGTTTGTACGTTAGTAAATGGGAGTCTGGCAATCAAACAGGCAAATATGATCTGTTTGTTAAACTACAAACATATATGAGCACTTTTTCAACACGAAATATATCATATCTAAATTTTAAAAAATTGATATTTGCCCTTTTTTAAAAGAAAATAGTAGATGACTAGAAGATAATGATTTTGCCACAAGTGTTCTTAATCATATTGCTGATGCTTTACATGTTACTTGAAAAATTAATATATTTTTCAAGAACACACTTATTGGTTCAAAAATTGGAAAACAAAATAATTACCCAAGAAAAAAATAAATAATCACGCGTACATCAATTATAAAACAATCTTGTTACTAGAGACGTGCACGAAATGGCACACTGGTTGCTGGCAACCATGATCGACCAGCAATAAAATTTTCCACGCTGAAACTTGCTGCTTCATTTGAATTTGTGATCACTCGATACCCGCTCCACTTGACTCTACTACTAGTCGATGCTCCAGCACCAGTATTCCTGTATTCTCCGTAATACAACGTATCTAAAGCAAAATTACCATCCCATTCTAGCCAACCAGCAGGATCCACCAATGAATCAAGATATGTTTTCATAAAAACAGTACGTGAATATTGTTTCCATGGTCGTCCTAAATATGTCTTGAATGTACCTAGCACAGGCCTAAGGTCAGATGCAGCCATAACTCGCGAGTTATATATTGAAATTCCGGTGTTTTGGTTAGGATCAGTCCGGCCTTGTGCTGTTATGGTAATCTTTTGTTTATCCATAGGTCTCCTAGCGAAAATCATGCAATTTTGCAAAACCACTGCAGCGTTACCAAAAATAAAGTCTACTGTACCATAGATATAACATTCTTTATAAAACTGTCGTTGTGAATGGACATATAGAGTGTCTTGATACCCTTCAAATCCACAACGATAGAAAACTGATAGGTCAGATCCAGAACGTAGTGCAACTGCTTGATGGTTTTGTGGACCAGCTGTGTTGCGGAATGTAATGCCTTGAGCAATAAATCCTTCCCCAGTAACCACTGCAATTTTATAACAGGGTAAAATATTAACTATACACATTTGCAATATACAATAGTACTAATATACAATATAGCTTACCAACGGTGCCAGAGTTAAACGTGGTAGAGCCTCCTCCAACACTACGGCTACCCGTGATAATTGTGTACTTCATTCCATCGCCAACCAACATAATATTCTTCATTTTGTTTCCAATCTCCAAATTTTCTCTATAAACTCCGCGTTTCACATGTATAACAAATCTTTCATTTCCACTTCTTTTCGCGGCAGCATCTAAAGCTGCTTTAATAGTCAGAAAATTCCCTGTACCATCTTGAGCCACCACAAGATTTGAACTTATGGAGGATAATTGCAATAATTTTCTATCCCCCGGAGATACCCAAGTTGGGAAACTATCTTTATATGTTTGCTTCATATTGGAGCCAATATTGTTGAGTGACAAAGTGTTACATATTAATTCAGACACGTTGTTGGACATGAGACTAGGCAAAATGTAGTCTGACTTAACACCTAGCTCAATGAATCCAGTTTGACATGTTTCAAGATTTGTCATGGCTGTACTTAGCCATGTTTGTATATCAAAATCAGTACATTTAGTATTGGAATCGAGAGTTTTATTTAGTTGGAGAATTGTGCTCTCGTAGAGCTTCACACAATCAGACCAAGCTGCCCTTTCGAGTTCATTGCTACACTTCACACCTAGTCCTTTGGTGTAACTCTCAGCGTGAAGTGCTCTCTCCAAGGCTATTTTCACAGCCATTTTCTTGAAATCAATATTGTTTTTGGGTGCAAAATGGTACGAACCATGGTTCATGAAATATTTGCATTGATCGGGATAAGGGGTTTTCTTGCACCAAACGTTTATGCCACTATCAAAAATGTTACTCGATAAAATAGGAAAAAAGAATGATGAAAAGGAAATAAGTAGAACAAAGAAACTAAGCTTAATCGCCATTGATTAATTTCTTTGGTAAGCTTACAATTGTGATTGAGTTTTGGATGATTATAACTATGAAGATAACTAGTTTATATAGTTGCACAAGTAAGGTGACACAAGTGGTGATGAGCATGATTGAGAAGGACATAATTCACAAATTATAGCAAAGTCAAATGCTATGTTGTTAATTGTTATTATTACAATTGTACAAAGAATTTATTGACGAATGTTTTAAAAAATTATTCTTACAAAATTTAATCATATCTAATTCTAGGGAACCAATATTAAAATGATACAATGCCAATCCAAGTCATTCAAATGAAAGAATTAATTACTTGTCTGTCAAATAGTTGTACTACACGTCTATATGTATTATTCTATATCAAAAAATTATTCTAAAACAATATTCTTATATGATTTAGTTACGTGTTAATTAAACTTCTCTTATTTTTTCAAAATAAATATAAATGAGCTTGCAAGTAGTCCACGCAACAACGGTTAGCATGTTGCATGAACCTGTTCGAGTTACTCATTTGTTTGAAGTAAGAGCATCTTACTAAAATCATGTGTCACCAATGCAATATTATAAGAACTTTTTTCCTTAAATTTGTGTTCCGAAGATCGTTTAGTTAAATTAATAGATACCAAAAATAAATATGTATCAATCATTAATCAAACACACAGATAGATATATAGGTAGAAATACGTAGGCATACAAATAAGCATACATGTACTTTATGATTGTAGGCATTGCTCTGTGTATATACAATATACTCTCATACAGAGTATATATGAGTCCGGAGCTAAAAGGGCAAAAAAATTTATCAAAAATTTCAAAAGGACACATCATATTTTTTTTAAACCAAAAAGACAAAATCACTATTGCCGAAACGATTTCCCTCTGACACATATTGACATCGTTTACTCCGTTAAAAATAAAAATGCGATTTTGTCCAAAACTTTTTTTCTTTGTTCTCACTAAAATCGCTGGGACAACAACGATTATTTAAGTCCAATTTTTTTTCCACTAATATCGCTGCTATAGCAGCGTTTTCATAAAAAAAAATTAAAAAAAATCATGAAAATCGCTGCTTTGACAGCTTTGTTATATATAAAAAAATATTCTTTGAAATCGCTGTCATTCTTAATTTTTTTTTCTTTTTTAAATCGCTGCCTTGGCGGCTTTTTTATTAAAAAAAATTGTTTTGAAAATTGCTGCTATGGCAGCATTTTTCTTAAAAAGACCTTTCTTTCTTTTAAGGGAAATTTTTCAAAAGAACAATATTTTAGTTTTTAGTGGGACTCCTTAGGAACAGTTTCATTATTTATTAAAAATGTCATTATTTTAGTTTGTTAAGGGATTAGTTATGTATTTATTTTATTTTGATTAATTTGAAAGAATACAAATAATTAATAACAGAATAGAGAAAATCATGGAAAAAAAAATCAAAAAAGGTAAAAAAGATTTTAAATACAAATCAGTTACATTTTGAAAAGAGCATAAATAGTCATCTTTCCGTCGAGCGTTTTTTTGCTTTCTTCTTAAGAACATCAAAAAAAAATTAAAATAATTTAGTTTGTCTTCCGAATCATTCATCTGATAACTTTCAAAACTTCTTCAAGTTGAATACGACATATTTTTGAAACATAATTTTTCAAAATTGACAACTATAAATTTGTCGCATCCAGTGAACAATCGAAAAACAATCAGGTATTTTTTTCAATTTTTTTATTTGTTTGGATGAGATATTTGTATATGTCGCGTACAAGAGTGTTAATTTTTTTCCTGATTGAATCAGTGAAATCTTTGTATGCATTGAGATTTATAGCTTTTTTGGATGTTTTATATCCAAATTATGATGTATAACGAATGAAATTGTTTTTTTTTTTAGTTTAGTAGCTGCTTTTTTTCTGTTTGAATGCATACAATAATTTGTATCTCATTAAGTTAATGTAACTAATCGATCATGAACTATATGTTGAATACAACAATATATGAATACAAAAGTGAGATGAAAATACAAAGTTATAAATACAAAGTGAGATTGAATATAAAATTGTGAATACAAAAGAAATACTCTCTTCATTTGAGATACAAAGTGACCTTGAAAGGTAAAATACAAACTAATGGATCATGAATTATATGTTGAATACAACAATATATGAATACAAAAATGAGATGAAAATACAAAGTTATAAATACAAAGTGAGATTGAATATAAAGTTGTGAATACAAAAGAAATTAAATACTCTCTTCATTTGAAATACAAAGTGACTTTGAAAGGTAAAGTAGACACATAAAATACAAAACTTGTTGGTATACAATTAGGTTGAATACAAAACAAAAGAGAAATACAAACTTGTTCACATATAAATTAAGATTGAAATACAGAATGAATACCCAATAAAATATAAAATTGTTAGCATACAATTAGGATGAATACAAATTAAGAAGGAAATACAAACATGTTGGTATGCTAATTGAGATTGAAATACAATGCAGCCCTTGGGTAATACACAAATCAAATGAGGGAAATTCCCCAAAATTTTGAATATTATTTGGTATACCTCTAGTAATTTTGATTGAATCAGTCATTGTAGATAATCAGATGCTTTCCCCATAATCTAAAACCCTAAAAGCAAATTTCGATATCATTAAATTTTAAAATGTATTAAATATCAAACAAGACAAACATATATATGAATTTCTAGAATCTACAAAATTTGAAAAATTAAAAGAAAATCACAAAAAAAAATTGAAATTAATAAATATATGATGAATATTTAAACAAAATCACATAAAAATTAGAAAAATTTGACTACAAATCCGTAATGTATAGAATCAGTGATTTAAGCATCATATAAAAAAAATCAAAATTGATAATGGAAATTACCTTGCCAACCGAGAAATCTGCTTGAATTAATAAAGAGATTTCGTTTAACAATAAAGAAAATTTCTTGATGAACAACAATTTAGCACTTTGAAGAAAGATAAACTTGAAACGTGAAAGGTGGGGAAGAAACGTGAAAGTTGGGGAAGAAACGTGAATGATGATGAAAAAAGGTTAATGGTATTGGTTTAATTTATTTTTTTCACTTTAAACGGTTATTGATATATAATTTGGTCTAATATAGGACTCTTTCCATAAATAAAATTAATTTAAAATACTAAAATCTGAATACATATTATTTTATAAAAATATTATCATTCTTCCATTTTAAATAAATATTTTAAAGTGTTGTTATTTTGACTAATTATGTTAGGTATTATGACTTAATTGCTAATTTTCCCTTTTTTTAAATCACTGCATTGACAGTGTTTTTCTTAAAAAATGAATTAATTTTTTTTTGTTGAAAAAATCGCTGCCTGGGAGGAACCACAACCTCCTCCCAGGCAAATGATAATTTCTCCATTTTCCACAAAATCTCCTTTTTCAAAAAAAAAAAAAAAAAGGGAAAAAAATTAAGAAAAACGTTGCCAAGACAGCAAATTTAATTTAATTTTTTTTTATAGAAAAGCTGCCAAAGCAGCGATTTCATGATTTTTTTCTCTATGAAAACGCTACCATAGCAGTGATATTAGTTGGAAGAAAAAAATTGGAGTTAAATAATCGTTGTTGTGCCAGCGATTTTAGTGAAAAAAAAGTTTTGTATTTTTAACGGAGTAAGCGACATCAATATGTGTCAGAGGGAAATCGCTTCGGCAGTAGCGATTTTGCCCTTTTGGAATTGGGAAAATTACGTGTATAAGCAAACATATACTAGTTAATTACTTGACATAGCTATAGTTTGCCTTAATTACAATTTGCGACCTACTTTTAGCTATAATTACGCGGCTCAACTTTTCAGTTTTGTATAATTCGCACGTTTGTATAATTCGAAATTTGTATAATATAATTTGTATAACTTTTGTATAATTCAGATTTGTATAATATAATGTATATAATTGTTTACACTTCTGATACTTGTAATTATATATACACATTCGTTAATTCAAGTTTATAAAAAAATAACTGAATTATACAAATGTACCCGCAAATTATACAAACCTACAAATTATACAAATCAACGAATTATACAAACGAGACAGGTTAAACTGCAGCTACAGCCTGTAAATAGGGGTGTTCACGGGTCGGTTTTGATCAGTTATTGGTCAAAATTAAAACCAAACCAACTTAATCGGTTTTAAAATTATCAAAACTAAGCCAAATATAGTATATATTTATCGGTTTGGTTGTTATCGATTTTGGTTTGGTTTGGTTTGGTTATTCGGTTATTAACCATAGACAAAAATAAAAGAAACAGTTCATTCAAAACGTGAAAAAAAGTGACAACAATCCATTTAAAACGAAAATAGTTAGAATGACTGACATTATAGAACTTTCAATCATTGAATTTACTATGAATAAAGCTTCAAAATTCATTATTTTGGCCTAGAAGAAAGAGAAAGTGAAAGTTTCAATCTTATAAAGAATTGTCATAGACACACTCATATACATAAAACCAATAAGATAAATATTCTCACCTTGGGCATTTTTTCTTTGATAAGTAAATTATAAATAAATTTTGATGAAAATACATATAAGATCTTTAAAATTATTTATAAAAATAATATATTATGTATGTATATTAATAAAATATATGTATATAATTTGTCGGTTTGGTTCGGTTATTTCTTCATTTTTTTTCGAACAAAACCATAACCAACCCATATACTATTAGTTTTTAAAAATCTAAAACCAAATCACACCTAACCCAAATAAAAATCGATTTGGTTTAGTTTTTCGATTTGAATCGGTTTTTATCTGAACCGTGAACACCCCTACCTGTAAATATGCAAACTATATCTATGTAGTATAATTAAGTTTATTATAGTGGCTATTTGCGAAAGTTCCTCTTTGAAATTTTTGGCAATTGTTTTTGTCCTTTTAGCTTCAGACTACTCGAGTATATATATTTGTTTTAAAACTGAAATATAGATATCTAAATACATATATGTAGAGCTGTCAAAAAGAGCCGGCCCAGCCCCACACAGTCCAAGACTCGTAAACCAAGGAATTTGAAGGGTTAGGGCGGGCCGACCCTTCATTTGAAAGGACATGAAAATGCTCAACCCAACCCAACCCTAAAAGGGCCGAGGGTTGGGGGGACTAGCCCGTCTTTTTTTCTTTTTTCATTTTTTTCTTTTCAAACTTATAATTCTATAACATCAAGAAAATGAAAAGATTTTCGAATCAAATATGACAAACAATGGTGTTGTTTCAATAATACTAGCAAAAAGTCTAGTGTAATTAGCATGTATCTCGCATACCAGATACGTGAGCGAGATAAGAAAGTGACAAGCAAGATGGTGGGAGGGAGGAGAGGGCGCGAGATTTGTCTATGTATCCTAGATACATGCGAATCTACTTGGATAGAGTGTATCTAGAACAAACTAACCTGATTTTGAGTCCATATAATCCGAGATACATGTATCTAGACATACAAAAATCTGATAAGATTCATAATATTAAAACATAGCGCGTGTATTTAAGTAATTAGATTATATATTAGTGAAATTATTGTAAGTTACCTTTAAATAAAAAAATTTGACCCATGTGCTGACCTCCGCCAGGCCCCGATCATGCCTCAAGGGCCAAGAGCTTATATGAACTGGGTTTATATGCCCTAATTATAAATGGGGTTGAAAAATCTTATCTCAACCATACCTCAATAACGGGTTAGATTGGATTGAGCCGGCCCCATAGACTAAGCCCATTTTGACGGCTCTACATATACGTATCAATCATCGATCAAACATAGATAGATAGATAAGATATACATAGAGTTTGTTTGACCAAATAAATACGTTAATTAGTAGAGATCAATTGAATATAATTAGAAGGGGATAATAATACTGTTCAATTCTCAAGGAGAAGGGGCGGGTTAGGGTGATGAGAATAGTTCTTTCTTTTTATTTTAATTTATTTTTTATTCTTTTTTTTTTACTTTTTTACTTTTGAGTTTTTCTAAAATAGTAAAAAATATATTTTCATTTTGCATTATTTATCTTTTAATCCCAGTCTTTACTTCTTATAATTCACTATAATTTCTCATATTTTCATTTCTTATTCCTGTGTTTTCTTCACTTAGCATGATTGTGTCATTATTCTAATTTTTGAATTAAAGTACAACTTCATTATTGAATGAGATTGTAGATTTATATTTCCCTTAATTTCTTAATTATATTTACTTAAGTTATATTGGAACTTATTTTATGTTTTGTTGAAATTTGATATTTGAGTATTATTAATTATTTTTTATAAAAAGTAATTTCTGTTGATTTTTTTTTAATACTTTAGTGGTGTTGACTTGTTATATTATATTGCATGCTATTTATTTTTAGTTAAATTTGATAGAATACTTTTATGTATTTGAATAATTTTAGTACAATATATTTATAATATTCATTTTTTGTCAAACATGCCGTCCATGATGATCTTACCGTAAATATATTCAAAGAGTGATAAAACCCTCATATAAGTCAAATTTATAATAAATATACTATAATTTAAAAGTATATAATTTATAATAAATATACTATGACTTATCCTTCCTTTTTTATGTTTAAAATCCTGGATTCTTTGTTAGCGGCAATGGACGCGGAGATTTGGAGGAGAACCGCGGAATAACAGAGCATTCAAATCATTTGAAAAAGTCTGACTTTTTAATCTTGATATATATATATATATATAAAAGATGCTAAAATTAAAAATAATTGATCTCTTATTGGCTGTATGAGCTAAGAAGTGACATCACTCATTCTTTTAAATTTAATAAGAATATGCAATAGGTGGACGATCAATTTTTTAAATTTCGATCCAATTCTTTAATTATTTAAAAGTGTGTATGGAATATCAAATTGAATTAGTTAAGTTCGAGCTTTTTCAAGTTTAGTATGATTGGATCTTTTTTAATTTGAATTGCAAACTATATAAATCGCACTAGTTTAGGTCATAAATACTAGGATTCACGATAGTCTTGAATATTACTTCATGTATCATATTTCGTTTTTTGATACATGTATCTCCGACGAATTTAAAAAGCGAAATGCATATTTTATTAATTTAAATTAATTAATTGTAACTGATTTCCTTGATTAGTTAAAGAAGTAATTGACTACTCTAACAGAATTTCAGCATTCCACCATATTAACTATATCAGATTTTCCGAAAATGTGGATTTCAGCAAATCAGAATAGTTGTAATCTTCACCTTCTTGATAGTAGATCGTTTTTATTTCTTTCCTTAATTACATGTATCTATATGTCTATCTTTTAATATATATAATTATTTATATAATATATTTAATTATTTATCTAAGGCGTATCTTACCTACAATAATAATAATGCATGTATCTGATGGTCTTTTTTAGAATGATTTCCATAAGTACATTTTGTATCGATTATACATGATCATGTATCTGAGTTATATCATTTAGATACATTTGTAGATAAAATGTATATAACAACATCTACTATGTTAATAAATTCTTCGTTAGATACAAATACATGTATATACCTAATAGACATATAAGACTTACCTGTATATACAATGAAAACAAAAAGATGCATTAACTTGTTTAAATACACCAAATCTAATAAAACAATATGAAAAACTTTTGTGACTGAAATACATAACATTAATTTCAGATACATACAAAAGAAATCATGTTTAATACTTCTCCCATTACATCTCTTTCATCGTCTACGGCGAAAACAATTAGTTAATAAAGATACAACACATCATCATGAATTTATCAAAAATAGACTTAAAAATCTATAGAATCCATGACTTCAATGATAAAGAATTTATGGAGTCTTCGACGATGAATGTGAACTGTTTGGCCGATCCATCCATTAACTTGGAAAGCTTTCTCTATAATAGTTACTTTGATTTGGTCTTGTTAGAAAGGAACAATACAAAATAAGGTTTGGGTTCAGGTGATTCTGTCGGTCATGGTGATGATATCTTGAGAAGAAGAGAGTAGATTAACCATTGTTGAAATGAAATTGTATGGTGAAATTCTTGAATCAGAAAGGAGGAGAGATAATTAAGTGATAAATATGGGGGGGGGGGGGGAGGGGGGAGAATTAAGAGAGTAAAATTATTTAATTGAAGATATACTAATTTTATGAAAAATGAAATTAAGAAATGTAAAGACACGAGTCTTTGACTATATTAATATATTGATAAAATTTAAAATATACAAAATTACAAACTTACAATAATTTATCTCTAATAAATTGTAAATTCTACATATTTCAAATTATTTTTTTCAATTCATCTGTATTAACATTAACATGAATTGACTCATAATTTTCAAAATCAACTAATCCGTAATTTAGACTTACTGTGCAGAAGGATCTCCAATTGACATTATTTCTCCAAGTTCTTCTTCTATTGTATTTTGAATTTTTTCTTTCTTCGCTCTGATCTAATCCAATCTCGAAGGTAAACTAAAACATTCATGGCATTGTTTCTCAATGAATTCGATTATCTCCGATCTGCTGCCTTTCTTGACTAAATGCACTCTCTGATGCAACAATTGACATTGGAACATTTATCACATCCCTCGCCAATATGGTTGAAAGTACTTGATATTGTTTTTTGTTGTTCTTCCACCATTCCAATGTGCTAACATTATTTTGATAGTGTTCTGGGGGCATGTTTCAGATAATAATTAAGCTCGTCCCAATTTATGCTACTTTGTTATGTAGGGTATATTCTATTTCAAACATATAAAATTAGTAACACAATGGACATGCATACATTATGCTTGTCTTTTAGAAGATAATGACTCGTCAAAAAAAGAAGGAGATAGAGGAATGGTATGGGTAGACGTCGCATTATCAAGTAAGTGACATAATGATTATATAATGATTATATGAGCAATTGTATATATCTTTCATAATCTTAGACATACTAGGTTCCTCATCAACTTGAATTCTAAAGCAATATATATTGTGAACAAATTCAGACATTATAACAGATTTCATACACGAATTTAACATAGCACCAACCAAATAAATAGGAGGAATCGGATAAATTTGTCCATGAAGTAAGCATATTGTTCATGAAGTCTAAAAATATCTGACCGACAAATACTTAGGGAATACCTTTAAACATAGGATTATAAATTGATTGTATATAAAGAATAAAAGTATTAGAATTAGCAAATGAAATAGGTAGACAACCCTAAGCTATATCATTTTCACTAACTCTTAATGATCCCTCGTTTTATTATACATCCCAATTAATTTTTTTTATATGTGGGTTTAATCTACCTTGGACTGGCCCAGTAACACCCATGCCTTGTCCTATGTGTTCTTTCCAATCAGAGTGTTTATCATCTAAATGTCTAAGCAAATGATCCGTCGCACTTTATTACTCCCGATCTTATGCTCATATAGGGTGCCACAAATACATTCAATTTTAGTTGTTCCATCCACTAGAGTAAAATAATGGCATACTAATTAAACTACTTCTTTTTCTTTCTTTTACATGTCGTGGAGGTCGATTACAAGCTCTAGATTGAGCATTATCAATAATGATAGCAGAACTAGTTGATGTAACATCATCATTATTATCACTATTACTTTGTGTTGAGGAGTTGACTGTTTGTACGCATGTACCTTGATGAAATAATGCTTAATGGGTTGTACATAGTCTGTTAGATGACTAAACAAATTAGTCAGCTTGATTAAGTTAGTTATTTTACATTTGGCATTTTAGCTTAGACAATCACATTCTATAAATACCTTTTTTGGTTTGTATTGAGGACTTGTTAGTCATTCTCACAGATTGAAAATAAAGAAAATATTCCACAAAGTTTCTCGAATCTTTTTTTTTCTCAAAGCTTTCTCAATACTCTGCAATGGTGATCAGTCAATGCATGGCATGATTCACCAAAGTTTTCATGGTATCAGAGCGAGAATTGCTTAGATTTAGTGTTTCTATTTCAAAATTGGAAGGATATTGAGAGATCTGTGTTAATAACAATTGTATTCTACCTGCATGGCACCTGCAGGTGAATTGAATGATACTCAATGAACAATGGCGACAACAGAGAACAAATCGAGTACTTTTTGTCACTCCCCAGATTCAAGGGCGCAACTGGCTCCTAATGCCAAAACTCAGGCTCGAGCCGACCCTGCTGAACCATTTGCTACTAGTGCATGGCAACCACAAACAATCAAGAAAACAAACAAGTATATCTCGGCTTAAAATTAAGCCCTCGGCCGGCAAGGCCCCTGTAAACAGATCCATATAAGAAATAGCTACTCCCAAGAGTTCATATAAAGAAATAGCCAACTAGCACAGAAGTCTTGATTGGGCCATCGAGGCCACCATGATCTCTATACCGAAACTGAAAGCAGGTATATCAAGACAATGCATCACACAACTATCAAGCTTCAGCAAACCAACAAACTAGGACATCATGGCCATAACGTAGCTATAAACCCCACACATTAGTCTGCAAGCCTCTAAGAGTAGTAAAGATTAGCGGGACAGGCCCCCAGCCTACCCATAAAGATATATACAACAAAAGGTAACAAACCTCCCAACTCTGGCAGCTCCGGAGGAAAGGGGCTAACCAACCGGATAAAAGTCAATCCTGTTGCTGAGGAGGTCTACTTGGTCGACTGTCAGGACCTGCATGCATGAATGCAGCGCCCCCAAGGCAATGGGACGTCAATACAAAATAATGTACTGAGTATGAAAGGCAATAGACTATGATGAGGTATCCTGATATACTAGAATAATCTGATAAATAAATCAAGGATAAGATAAGTGTACTGACTTGCTCTTAAATCTAAACTTATAAAAAATAATAAAACAACAACCTAACCAAGCCCCCATAAGCTCGGCAGGTACAAACAACACACAAGACCACCTACTCAGGCCCCCATAAGCCCGGAAGGTGCCAATCAGCCTATATACCCCTATCGGTAGTCCCCTAGCCCCGTAGGAAGTCACATAGCCCTCTTAGGCATTAGTATAGCCCCGTAGGCAGCACATAGCTCTCTTAGGTATCAACATAACTTATAGACAACTCATAGCCATCTTAGGCAACAACATGGCCCTGTAGGAAGCACATGGCCTTCTTAGGCGTCAATATAGCCCTATAGGAAACTCATAGCCCTCTTAGGCAACAACATGGCCCCGTAGGCAACTCATAGCCCTTTTAGGCACCCATATAGCCCTATAGGCAGAACATAGCCCTTCTAGGCATAGATCACATTCCTGCAGCTAACCATAATAGCCCCAAGGGCAACAATAACAATCCAATCGCTAAAAGCGAGCAATTTAGTTATAAGCAACCTATACAAATAGCCTCTAAGTCATGTCCAACATAGGGACGCTACTAACTGAATAAGAATCTCGACAATGGAGAATTATATCAACTCGAGCAGCCAACAATCAACAATCACAGCTACAAGTATATCAAGGATAATGACCTAAATACATTGCTTCTAAGCTTTAAGGAAACATGCCATAAGTAGGGAATAGCCTTAACATACCTTTTTCGCTGAATTCACGTGGCGTAACGACTTTTACTCATAACTCCCTCGATACTACAACAAGGCAGGACCATAATCAACACACAAAAATAAAAGATACCATGACAATATGATAAAAGATATGTATTTTCGTCGCAAATTGTTGTTTGCTACTTATAAAAGCTAAAGTCGATGAAAGAAGGGTCTTACCTCGATCTTAGGTTCGTAATACGCCTCAAAACCTTCAAATATATTCAAACCCTTGCTGTCCCAACACTAAAGTGTGATATGCTATGCAATCGATAAAACAAATTATACCACGATGATGAGCCCAATGCGTAGAACAACTTTCGTCAAGGACTTAAGTCGAGAAAATCTATACTTCACTTGATCCTAGAAATGGGTTTCTCTAATTTCTCTGGTTCTTAGCTTAAAAATGAAGAAAAAGGTCGAAGAAGAAGAAGATATATGTAACATTCCACCGACCTAGGGCCCCACCTCACGTTCCTATTTGTGTAGTCCTACAAAAACGCAAATATCTCTCTATTTTAAAGTTGTATGAACAAACGGTTTGATGCGTTGGAAACTAGACTCGTAGACCTTCGATTTGATAGGTCATGGGGATCATAATTCTTAATAGATTGGGAGAAAACGTTCGAAACATTTGACCCAAATTTCAGACAAATCTTTAAAAAGGAATTTACGGTAACTTTCGCCAACTTTTATTTTTCCACTTACCTAACTTCAAAACTTGAGATACAA